>NW_027325352.1:141657-208056 GCF_028372415.1 Notamacropus eugenii | reverse complement strand
TCCTAACTCTAATCCTAACACTATCCTGAAATACTCTCGATTCTAATCCTGACCCTAATAACCTTAACCCAAACCCTAAGCTTAAATATAGTGGATTCTAACCATAACTCTAACCCTAATGTGCTCGATTCTAAGTCTAACACTAAAACGTCAATCTCAACACTAACCCTAACTCTAAATGCACTCAGTTGTAACCCAAAAGGCAATCCTCACCCTACGCCTAACCCTAAACTTCGATTCTACCAACACAAACCCTAACCCTAATCCTAACCCTACCCCTACCCCTACCCCTAAATGCACTCTAACCCTACCCCTACCCCTTACACTAACGCTAACCCTAACGAATTCTAACCAAAACTCTAACCCTAAATGTGCTCGATTCTAACCAAACACTAAATCGTCAATTTCAACACTATCCCTAACCCTAAATCCACTCGACTCTAACCCAAAATCCATTCCTGACCCGAAGCCTAACCCTAAACCTCGATTCTACCAACACAAACCCTAACCCTAATCCCAACCCTACTCCTATCCCTACCTCTATATGCACTCTAACCCTAACCCTGACCCAACCCCTAACACTAAAAATGCGCTTGATTCTATCCCTAACCCTAACCCTAACCCTAACCCTAACCCTAACCCTCAATTCTACGAAACCTAACCCGAAACCTAACTCTAACCCTAACACTATCCTTAAATGCTCTCGATTCTAATCCTGACCCTAATAACTCTAACCCTAATCCTAAGCTTAAATATAGTGGATTCTAACCATAACTCTAACCCTAATGTGCTCGATTATAACCCTACCACTAGATCGCCAATCTCAACACTAAGCCTAACCCTAAATGCACTCGACTCTAACCCTAAAGGCAACTCTGACCCTAAGCCTAACCCTAAACCTCGATTCTACCAACACAAACCCTAACCCTTATCCCAACCCTACTCCTATCCCTACCTCTATATGCACTCTAACCCTAACGCTGGCCCAAACCCTAACACTAAAAATGCGCTTGATTCTATCCCTAACCCTAACCCTAACCCTAACCCTCAATTCTACGAAACCTAACCCTAAACCTAACTCTAACCCTAACACTATCCTGAAATGCTCTCGATTCTAATCCTGACCCTAATAACTCTAACCCTAACCCTAAGCTTAAATATAGTGGATTCTAACCATAACTCTAACCCTAATGTGCTGGATTCTAAGTCTAACACTAAATCGTCGATCTCAAAACTAAGCCAAACCTTAAATGCACTCGACTGTAACCCAAAAGGCAATCCTGACCCTAAGCCTAACCCTAAACCTCGATTCTACCAACACAAACCCTAACCCTAATCCCAACCCTACTCCTATCCCTATCTCTATATGCACTCTAACCCTAACCCTGACCTAACTCCTGACGCTAAAAATGCGCTTGATTCTATCCCTAACCCTAACCCTAACCCTAACCCTCAATTCTACGAAACCTAACCCTAAACCTAACTCTAATCCTAACACTATCCTGAAATGCTCTCGATTCTAATCCTGACCCTAATAACCTTAACCCAAACCCTAAGCTTAAATATAGTGGATTCTAACCATAACTCTAACCCTAATGTGCTCGATTCTAAGTCTAACACTAAATCGTCAATCTCAACACTAACCCAAACTCTAAATGCACTCAGTTGTAACCCAAAAGGCAATCCTCACCCTACGCCTAACCCTAAACTTCGATTCTACCAACACAAACCCTAACCCTAATCCTAACCCTACCCCTACCCCTACCCCTAAATGCACTCTAACCCTACCCCTACCCCTTACACTAACGCTAACCCTAACGAATTCTAACCAAAACTCTAACCCTAAATGTGCTCGATTCTAACCAAACACTAAATCGTCAATTTCAACACTATCCCTAACCCTAAATCCACTCGACTCTAACCCAAAATCCATTCCTGACCCTAAGCCTAACCCTAAACCTCGATTCTACCAACACAAACCTTAACCCTAATACTAACCCTACTCCTACGCCTACCCCTAAATGCACTCTAAGCCATACCCTGATGAAAAGCAGACCACTAAAAATGTGCCTGATTCTAACCCAACCCTAACCCTAAGCCTAACCTTAAGCCTAACCCTCGATTCTACGAAAGCGAACGCTAAACCTAAGTCTAACCCTAGCACTATCCTTAAATGCTCTCGATTTTAACCCTGACCCTCAACCTAACCCTAACCCTAACGCTAACCCTAAATGCACTGAATTCTAAGCATAATTCTAACCCTAAATGTGCTCGATTCAAACCCTAACACTAAATCGTCAATTTGAACACTAACGCAAAGCCTAAATACACTCGATTCTGATCCAAAATGCAATCCTGACCCTAAGCCTAAACCTAAACCTCGATTCTACCAACACAAACCTTAACACCTATTCTAACCCTATCCCATCCACTAGCCCTAAAAGCACTTTAACCCTAACCCTCACCCTAACGCTAACACTAAAACTGTGCTTGATTCTAACTCTAACCCTCACCATAAGCCTAACCCCAAGCCTAACCCTCGATTCTACGAAAGCTAACCCTAAACCTAACTCTAACCCTAGCACTATCCTTAAATGCTCTCGATTCTAACCCTGACCCTAAACCTAACCCTAACCCTAACCCTAAATGCCCTGAATTCTAATCATAACTCTATTCCTAAATGTGCCTGATTCTAACGCTATAACTAAATCATCAATTTCAATACTAAGCCTAAGCCCAAATGCTCTGAATTATGACCCAAAATGCTCTCCTGACCCTAAGCCTAACCCAAAACCTCGATTGTACCAACACAAACTCTAACCCGAATCCTAACCCAACTCCTCCCCTACCCCTAAATGCACTCAAACCCTGACCCCAACACCAACCCTAACGCTAAATATGCTCCTGATTCTAACCCTAATCCTAACCCTAACCCTCACCCTAACACAGACCCTCGATTCTACGAAAGCTAACCCTATACCTAACTCTAACCCTAACACTATCCTTAAATGCACTCGATTCTAACCCTCACCCTGAACATAACCCGAACCCTAACCCTAATCCTAACCCTAAATGCACTGGATTCTAACCATAACTCTAACCCTAATGTGCTCGATTATAACCCTAACAATAAATCGTCAATCTCAACACTAACCCTAACCTTATATGCACTCGATTCTAACCCAAAAGGCAATCCTGACCTTAAGCGTAACCCTAAACCTCGATTCTACCAACACAAACCTTAACACCTATCGTAACCCTATCCCATCCACTAGCCCTAAAAGCACTTTAACCCTAACCCTCACGCTAACGCTAACACTAAAACTGTGCTTGATTCTAACCCTAACCCTCACCCTAAGCCTAACCCTAAGCCTAACCCTCGATTCTACGAAAGCTAACCCTAAACCTAAGTGTAACCCTAGCACTATCCTTAAATGCTCTCGATTCTAAACCTGACCCTAAACCTAACCCTAACCCTAACCCTAAATGCACTGAATTCTAATCATAACTCTATCCCTAAATGTGCCTGATTCTAACGCTATAACTAAATCATCAATTTCAACACGAACCCTAAGCCCAAATGCTCTGAATTATGACCCAAAATGCTCTCCTGACCCTAAGCCTAACCCAAAACCTCGATTCTACCAACACAAACCCTAACCCAAATCCTAACCCAACTCCTCCCCTACCCCTAAATGCACTCAAACCCTGACCCTAACCCCAACCCTAACGCTAAAAATGCTCCTGATTCTAACCCTAATCCTAACCCTAACCCTCACCCTGACACTGACCTTCGATTCGACGAAAGCTAACCCTAAACCTAAGTCTAACCCTAGCACTATCCTTAAATGTTCTCGATTCAAACCCTGACCCTAAACCTAACCCTAACCCTAACCCTAACCCTAAATGCACTGAATTCTAATCATAACTCTATCCCTAAATGTGCCTGATTCTAACGCTATAACTAAATCATCAATTTCAACACGAACCCTAAGCCCAAATGCTCTGAATTATGACCCAAAATGCTCTCCTGACCCTAAGCCTAACCCAAAACCTCGATTCTACCAACACAAACCCTAACCGGAATCCTAACCCAACTCCTCCCCTACCCCTAAATGCACTCAAACCCTGACACCAACACCAACCCTAACGCTAAATATGCTCCTGATTCTAACCCTAATCCTAACATTAACCCTCACCCTAACACTGACCCTCGATTCTACGAAAGCTACCCCTATACCTAACCCTAACCCTAACTATCCTTAAATGCACTCGATTCTAACCCTCACCCTAAACATAACCCTAACCCTAACCCTAACCCTAAATGCACTGAATTCTAATCATAACTCTATCCCTAAATGTGCCTGATTCTAACGCTATAACTAAATCATCAATTTCAACACGAACCCTAAGCCCAAATGCTCTGAATTATGACCCAAAATGCTCTCCTGACCCTAAGCCTAACCCAAAACCTCGATTCTACCAACACAAACCCTAACCCGAATCCTAACCCAACTCCTCCCCTACCCCTAAATGCACTCAAACCCTGACACCAACACCAACCCTAACGCTAAATATGCTCCTGATTCTAACCCTAATCCTAACATTAACCCTCACCCTAACACTGACCCTCGATTCTACGAAAGCTACCCCTATACCTAACCCTAACCCTAACACTATCCTTAAATGCACTCGATTCTAACCCTCACCCTGAACATAACCCTAACCCTAACCCTAATCCTAACCCTAAATGCACTGGATTCTAATCATAACTCTAACCCTAATGTGCTCGATTATAACCCTAACACTAAATCGTCAATCTCAACACTAACCCTAACCTTGTATGCACTCGATTCTAACCCAAAAGGCAATCCTGACCCTAAGCCTAACCCTAAACCTCGATTCTATCAACACAAACCTTAACACCTATCCTAACCCTATCCCATCCACTAGCCCTAAAAGCACTTTAACCCTAACCCTCACGCTAACGCTAACACTAAAACTGTGCTTGATTCTAACCCTAACCCTCACCCTAAGCCTAACCCTAAGCCTAACCCTCGATTCTACGAAAGCTAACCCTAAACCTAAGTGTAACCCTAGCACTATCCTTAAATGCTCTCGATTCTAAACCTGACCCTAAACCTAACCCTAACCCTAACCCTAAATGCACTGAATTCTAATCATAACTCTATCCCTAAATGTGCCTGATTCTAACGCTATAACTAAATCATCAATTTCAACACGAACCCTAAGCCCAAATGCTCTGAATTATGACCCAAAATGCTCTCCTGACCCTAAGCCTAACCCAAAACCTCGATTCTACCAACACAAACCCTAACCCGAATCCTAACCCAACTCCTCCCCTACCCCTAAATGCACTCAAACCCTGACCCTAACCCCAACCGTAACGCTAAAAATGCTCCTGATTCTAACCCTAATCCTAACCCTAACCCTCACCCTAACACTGACCTTCGATTCGACGAAAGCTAACCCTATACCTAACTCTAACCCTAACACTATCCTTAAATGCACTCGATTCTAACCCTCACCCTAAACATAAACCTAACCCTATCCGTAATCCTATCCCTAAATGCACTGGATTCTAACCATAACTCTCACCCTAATGTGCTCGATTATAACACTAACACTAAATCGTCAATCTCAACAATAAGCCTAAGTCAAAATGCACTCGACTCTAACCCAAAAGGCAAACCTGACCCTAAGCCTAACCCTAAACTGCGATTCTACCAACACAAACCCTAACTCTAATGCCAACCCTACTCCTATCCCTACCTCTATATGCACTCTAACCCTAACCCTGACCCAACCCCTAACACTAAAAATGCGCTTGATTCTATCTATAACCCTAACCCTAACCTTAATCCTAACCCTCAATTTTACGACACCTAACCCTAAACCTAACTCTAACCCTAACACTATCCTGAAATGCTCTCGATTCTAATCCTGACCCTAATAACCCTAACCCTAACCCTAAGCTTAAATATAGTGGATTCTAACCATAACTCTAACCCTAATGTGCTCAATTCTAAGTCTAACACTAAATCGTCAATCTCAACACTAATCCTAACTGTAAATGCACTCAGTTGTAACCCAAAAGGCATCCTCACCCTACGCCTAACCCTAAACTTCGATTCTACCAACACAAACCATAACGTTAATCCTAACCCTACCCCTACCCCTACCCCTAAATGCACTCTAACCCTACCCCGACCCCTTACACTAACCATAACCCTAACGAATTCTAACCAAAATTCTAACCCTAAATGTGCTCGATTCTAACCCAAACACTAAATCGTCAATCTCAACACTATCCCTAACCCTAAATACACTCGACTCTAACCCAAAAGGCATTCCTGACCCTAAGCCTAACCCTAAACCTCGATTCTACCAACACAAACCTTAACCCTAATACTAACCCTACTCCTACCCCTACCCCTAAATGCACTCTAAGCCGTACCCTAACGAAAAGCAGAACACTAAAAATGCTCCTGATTCTAACCCTAACCGTAAGCCTAAGCCTAACCTTAAGCCTAACCCTCGATGCAACGAAAGCGAACGCTAAACCTAAGTCTAATCCTAGCACTATCCTTAAATGCTCCGATTTTAACCCTGACCCTAACCTAACCCTAACCCTAACCCTAACCCTAAATGCACTGAAATCTAATCATAACTCTATCCCTAAATGTGCCTGATTCTAACGCTATAACTAAATCATCAATTTCAACAGGTACCCTAAGCCCAAATGCTCTGCATTATGACCCAAAATGCTCTCCTGACCCTAAGCCTAACCCAAAACCTCGTTTCTACCAACACAAACCCTAACCCGAATCCTAACCCAACTCCTCCCCTACCCCTAAATGCACTCAAACCCTGACCCCAACACCAACCCTAACGCTAAATATGCTCCTGACTCTAACCCTAATCCTAACCCTAACCCTCACCCTAACACTGACCCTCGATTCTACGAAAGCTAACCTTATACCTAACTCTAACCCTAACACTATCCTTAAAAGCACTCGATTCTAACCCTCACCCTGAACATAACCCTAACCCTAACCCTAATCCTAACCCTAAATGCACTGGATTCTAACCATAACTCTAACCTTAATGGGCTCGATTATAACCCTAACACTAAATCGTCAATCTCAACACGAACCCTAACCTTATATGCACTCGATTCTAACCCAAAAGGCAATCCTGACCCTAAGCCTAACCCTAAACCTCGATTCTATCAACACAAACCTTAACACCTATCCAAACCCTATCCCATCCACTAGACCTAAAAGCACTTTAACCCTAACCCTCACCCTAACGCTAACACTAAAACTGTGCTTGATTCTAACCCTAACCCTCACCCTAAGCCTAACCCTAAGCCTAACCCTCGATTCTACGAAAGCTAACCCTAAACCTAAGTCTAACCCTAGCACTATCCTTAAATGCTCTCGATTCTAACCCTGACCCTAAACCTAACCCTAACCCTAACCCTAAATGCACTGAATTCTAATCATAACTCTATCCCTAAATGTGCCTGATTCGAACGCTATAACTAAATCATCAATTTCAACACGAACCCTAAGCCCAAATGCTCTGAATTATGACCCAAATGCTCTCCTGACCCTAAGCCTAACCCAAAACCTCGATTCTACCAACACAAACCCTAACCGGAATCCTAACCCAACTCCTCCCCTACCCCTAAATGCACTCAAACCCTGACCCTAACCCCAACCCTAACGCTAAAAATGCTCCTGATTATAACCCTAATCCTAACCCTAACCCTCACCCTAACACTGACCCTCGATTCGACGAAAGCTAACCCTATACCTATCTCTAACCCTAACACTATCCTTAAATGCACTCGATTCTATCCCTCACCCTAAACATAAACCAAACCCTATCCCTAATGCTAACCCTAAATGCACTGGATTCTAACCATCACTCTAACCCTAATGTGCTCGATTATAACCCTAACACTAAATCGTCAATCTCAACACTAAGCCTAACCCTAAATGCACTCGACTGTAACCCAAAAGGCAATCCTGACCCTAAGCCTAACCCTAAACCTCGATTCTACCAACACAAACCCTAACCCTAATCCCAACCCTACTCCTATCCCTATCTCTATATGCACTCTAACCCTAACCATGACTTAACTCCTGACGCTAAAAATGCGCTTGATTCTATCCCTAACCCCAACCCTAACCCTAACCCTCAATTCTACGAAACCTAACCCTAAACCTAACTCTAATCCTAACACTATCCTGAAATGCTCTCGATTCTAATCCTGACAATAATAAACTTAACCTCAACCATAGGCTTACATATAGTGGATTCTAACCATAACTCTAACCCTAATGTGCTCGATTCTAAGTCTAACACTAAATCGTCAATCTCAACACTAACCCTAACTCTAAATGCACTCAGTTGTAACCCAAAAGGCAATCCTCACCCTACGCCTAACCCTAAACTTCGATTCTACCAACACAAACCCTAACCCTAATCCTAACCCTACCCCTACCCCTACCCCTAAATGCACTCTAACCCTACCCCTACCCCTTACACTAACGCTAACCCTAACGAATTCTAACCAAAACTCTAACCCTAAATGTGCTCGATTCTAACCAAACACTAAATCGTCAATTTCAACACTATCCCTAACCCTAAATCCACTCGACTCTAACCCAAAATCCATTCCTGACCCTAAGCCTAACCCTAAACCTCGATTCTACCAACACAAACCCTAACCCTAATCCCAACCCTACTCCTATCCCTACCTCTATATGCACTCTAACCCTAACCCTGACCCAACCCCTAACACTAAAAATGCGCTTGATTCTATCCCTAACCCTAACCCTAACCCTAACCCTAACCCTAACACTTACCCTCAATTCTACGAAACCTAACCCGAAACCTAACTCTAACCCTAACACTATCCTTAAATGCTCTCGATTCTAATCCTGACCCTAATAACTCTAACCCTAACCCTAAGCTTAAATATAGTGGATTCTAACCATAACTCTAACCCTAATGTGCTGGATTATAACCCTACCACTAGATCGTCAATCTCAACACTAAGCCTAACCCTAAATGCACTCGACTCTAACCCTAAAGGCAACTCTGACCCTAAGCCTAACCCTAAACCTCGATTCTACCAACACAAACCCTAACCCTTATCCCAACCCTACTCCTATCCCTACCTCTATATGCACTCTAACCCTAACGCTGGCCCAAACCCTAACACTAAAAATGCGCTTGATTCTATCCCTAACCCTAACCCTAACCCTAACCCTCAATTCTACGAAACCTAACCCTAAACCTAACTCTAACCCTAACACTATCCTGAAATGCTCTCGATTCTAATCCTGACCCTAATAACTCTAACCCTAACCCTAAGCTTAAATATAGTGGATTCTAACCATAACTCTAACCCTAATGTGCTGGATTCTAAGTCTAACACTAAATCGTCGATCTCAAAACTAAGCCAAACCTTAAATGCACTCGACTGTAACCCAAAAGGCAATCCTGACCCTAAGCCTAACCCTAAACCTCGATTCTACCAACACAAACCCTAACCCTAATCCCAACCCTACTCCTATCCCTATCTCTATATGCACTCTAACCCTAACCCTGACCTAACTCCTGACGCTAAAAATGCGCTTGATTCCATCCCTAACCCTAACCCTAACCCTAACCCTCAATTCTACGAAACCTAACCCTAAACCTAACTCTAATCCTAACACTATCCTGAAATGCTCTCGATTCTAATCCTGACCCTAATAACCTTAACCCAAACCCTAAGCTTAAATATAGTGGATTCTAACCATAACTCTAACCCTAATGTGCTCGATTCTAAGTCTAACACTAAATCGTCAATCTCAACACTAACCCAAACTCTAAATGCACTCAGTTGTAACCCAAAAGGCAATCCTCACCCTACGCCTAACCCTAAACTTCGATTCTACCAACACAAACCCTAACCCTAATCCTAACCCTACCCCTACCCCTACCCCTAAATGCACTCTAACCCTACCCCTACCCCTAACACTAACCCTAACCCTAACGAATTCTAACCAAAACTCTAACCCTAATGTGCTCGATTCTAAGTCTAACACTAAATCGTCAATGTCAACACTAACCCTAACTCTAAATGCACTCGACTCTAACCCAAAAGCCATTCCTGACCCTAAGCCTAACACTAAATGTAACCCAAAAGGCAATGCTCACCCAACGCCTAACCCTAAACTTCGATTCTACTAACACAAACCCTAACCCTAATCCTAACCCTACCCCTACCCCTACCCCTAAATGCACTCTAACCCTACCCCTACACCTTACACTAACCCTAACCCTAACGAATTCTAACCAAAACTCTAACCCTAAATGTGCTCGATTCTAACCCAAACACTAAATCGTCAATTTCAACACTATCCCTAACCCTAAATGCACTCGACTCTAATTCAAAATCCATTCCAGACCCTAAGACTAACCCTAAACCTCGATTCTACCAACACAAACCTTAACCCTAATCCTAACATTACACCTACGCCTACCCCTAAATGCACTCTAAGCCATACCCTGATGAAAAGCAGACCACTAAAAATGTGCCTGATTCTAACCTTATCCCTCACCCTAAGCCTAAACTTAAGCTTAACCCTCGATTCTACGAAAACGAACGCTAAACCTAACTCTACCCCTAGCACTATCCTTAAACGCTCTCGATTTTAACCCTGACCCTCAACCTACCCCTAACCCTAACGCTAACAATAAATGCACTGAATTCTAAACTTAACTCTAACCCTACATGTGCTCGATTCAAACCCTAACACTAAATCGTCAATTTGAACACTAACCCAAAGCCTAAATACACTCGATTCTGATCCAAAATGCAATCCTGACCCTAAGCCTAAACCTAAACCTCGATTCTACCAACACAAACCTTAACCCTAACCATAACCCTAACCCTAAATGCACTGAATTCTAATCATAACTCTATCCCTAAATGTGCCTGATTCGAACGCTATAACGAAATCATCAATTTCAACACTAACCCTAAGCCCAAATGCTCTGAATTATGACCCAAAATGCTCTCCTGACCCTAAGCCTAACCCAAAACCTCGATTCTACCAACACAAACCCTAACCCTAATCCTAACCCAACTCCTCCCTACCCCTAAATGCACTCAAACCCTGACCCTAACCCCAACCCTAACGCTAAAAATGCTCCTGACTCTAACCCTAATCCTAACCCTAACCCTCACCCTAACACTGACCCTCGATTCTACGAAAGCTAACCCTATACCTAACTCTAACCCTAACACTATCCTTAAATGCACTCGATTCTGACCCTCACCCTAAACATAAACCTAACCCTATCCCTAATGCTAACCCTAAATGCACTGGATTCTAACCATAACTCTAACCCTAATGTGCTCGATTATAACCCTAACACTAAATCGTCAATCTCAACACTAAGCCTAACCCTAAATGCGCTCGACTCTAACCCAAAAGGCAATCCTGACCCTAAGCCTAACCCTAAACCTCGATTCTACCAACACAAACCCTAACCCTAATCCCAACCCTACTCCTATCCCTACCTCTATATACACTGTAACGCTAACCCTGACCCAAACCCTAACACTAAAAATGCGCTTGATTCTATCCCTAACCCTAACCCTAACCCTCAATTCTACGAAACCTAACCCTAAACCTAACTTTAACCCTAACACTATCCTTAAATGCTCTCGATTCTAATCCTGACCCTAATAACCCTAACACTAACCCTAAGCTTATATATAGTGGATTCTAACCATAACTCTAACCCTAAATGTGCTCGATTCTAACGAAACACTAAATAGTCAATTTCAACACTATTCCTAACCCTAAATGCACTCGACTCTAACCCAAAAGCCATTCCTGACCCTAAGCCTAACCCTAAACCTCGATTCTACCACCACAAACCGTCACCCTAATCATACCCCTACTCCTGCCCCTACCCCTAAATGCACTCTAATCGTAAGCCTATCCCAACCGTAATACTAAAAATGCGATTGATTCTAAACCTAACCCTAACCCTAACCCTAACCCTAATCCTAACAATAAATGCACTGAATTCTAATCATACCTCTATACCTAAATGTGCTTGGTTCTAACGCTAAAACTAAATCATCAATTTCAACACTAACCCTAAACCTATATGCTCTGAATTATGACCCAAAATGCTCTCCTGAATCTAAGCCTCACCCAAAACCTCGAGTCTACCAACACAAACCCTAACCCTAATCCTAATCCTATCGCTACCCCTACCTCTAAATGGACTCTAACCCTAACACTAACCCTAACCCTAACACTAAAAAGGCGCGTGATTCTAACCTCTACCCTACCCCTAACCCTAACCCTAACCCTAACGAATTGTAACCATAACTCTAACCCTAAATGTGCTCGATTCTAACCCTAACACTAAATCGTCAACCTCATCACTAACTCTAAGCCGGAATGCACTCGATTCTAACCCAAAATGCAATCCAGACCCTACACCTAACCCCAAACCTCGATTCTACCACCACAAACCGTAACCCTAATCCTAACCCTACTCCTACCTCTACCCCTAAATGCACTCTAATCGTAAGCCTGCCCCAACACTAATACTAAAAATGCGCTTGATTCTAAACCGAACCCGAACCCTAACCCTAACCCTAACCCTCGATTCTACGAAACCTCACCCTAAACCTAACTCTAACACTAACAGGATCCTTAAATACTCTCGATTCAAATCCTGACCCTAATAACTCTTACCCTACCCCTAACCCTAACCCTAACCCTTAATGCACTGAATTCTAACCATAACTCTATCCCTAAATGCGCTTGATTCTAACGCTAAAACCAAATCATCAATTTCAACACTAACCCTCAGCTTAAATGCTCTGAATTGTGACCGAAAATGTTCTCCGGACCCAAGCCTAACCCAAAACCTCGATTCTACCAACACAAACCCTAACCCGAATCCTAACCCAACTCCTCACCTACCCCTAAATGCACTCAAACCCTAACCCTAACCCCAAACCTAACACTAAAAATGCGCTTGATTCTAACCCTAATCCTCACCCTAACCCTAACCCTAACACTAACCCTCGATTCTACGAAGGCTAACCCTATAACTAACTCTAACCCTAACACTATCCTTAAATGCACTCGATTCTAACCCTCACCCTAAACATAACCCTAACCCTAACCCTAATCCTAACCCTAAATGCACTGGATTCTAACCATAACTCAAATCCTAATGTGCTTGATTCTAACACTAACTCTAAATCGTCAATCTCAACGCTAACCCGAACCCTAAATGCACTCGATTCTAACCCAAAAGGCAATGATGACCCTAAGCCTCACCCTAAACTTCGATTCTACCAACACAAACCCTAACCCTAATCCTAACCCTGCCCCTACCCCTACCCCTCAATGCACTCTAACCCTACCCCTACCCCTAACACTAACCCTAACCCTAACGAATTCTAACCAGAACTCTAACCCTAAATGTGCTCGATTCAAACCCCAACACTAAATCGTCAATTTGGACACTAACCCAAAGCCTAAATACACTCGATTCTGATCCAAAATGCAATCCTGACCCTCAGCCTAGACCTAAACCTCGAATCTACCAACACAAAGGTTGACCCTAATCCTAAGCTTACTCCTACCACTAGCCCTAAAAGCACTTTAACCCTAACCCTCACCCTAACGCTAACTCTAAAACTGTGATTGATTCTAACCCTAACCCTCACCCTAGGCTTAACCCTAAGCCTAACCCTCAATTCTGCGAAAGCTAAAACTTAACCTAACTCTAACCCTAGCACTATTCTTAAATTCTCTCGATTCTAACCCTGAAACTAAACCTAACCCTAACCCTAACCCTAATCCTAAGCTTAAATGCACTGAACTCTAATCATAACTCTATCCCTAAATGTGCTTGGTTCTAACGCTAAAACTAAATCATCAATTTCAACACTAAACCTAAGCCTAAATGCTCGGAATTATGACCAAAAATGCTCTCCTGACCCTAAGCCTAATCCAAAACCTCGATTCTACCAACACAAACCCTAACCCGAATCCTAACCCAACTCCTCCCCTACCCCTAAATGCACTCAAACCCTAACCATAACCCCAAACCTAACACTAAAAATGAGCTTGATTCTAACCCTAATCCTCACCCTAACCCTAACCCTAACACTAACCCTCGATTCTACGAAAGATAACCCTATAACTAACTCTAACCCTAACACTATCCTTAAATGCACTCGATTCTAACCCTCACCCTAAACATAACCCTAACCCTAACCCTAATCTTAACCCTAAATGCACTGGATTCTCACCATAACTCTAATCCTAATGTGCTTGATTCTAACACTAACTCTAAATCGTCAATCTCAACACTAACCCTAACCCTAAATGCAATCGATTCTAACCCAAAAGGCAATGCTGACCCTAAGCCTAACACTAAACTTCGATTCTACCAACACAAACCCTAACCCTAATCCAAACCCTACCCCTACCCCTACCCCTCAATGCACTCTAACCCTACCCCTACCCCTAACCCTCACCCTAACCCTAACGAATTCTAACCAGAACTCTAACCCTAAATGTGCTCGATTCAAACCCCAACACTAAATCGTCAATTTGAACACTAACCCAAAGCCTAAATACATTCGATTCTGATCCAAAATGCAATCCTGACCCTAAGCCTAAACCTAAACCTCGAATCTACCAACACAAAGGTTAACCCTAATCCTAACCCTAACGCTACAACTAGACCTAAAAGCACTTTAACCCTAACCCTCACACTACCACTAACACTAAAACTGTGCTTGCTTCTAACCCTAACCCTCACCCTAAGCCTAACCCTAAGCCTAACCCTCGCTTCTACGAAAGGTAACCCTAAACCTAACTCTAACCCCAGCATTATCCTTAAATGCTCTCGATTCTAACCCTGACCCTAAACCTAACCCTAACCCTAACCCTAAATGCACTGAATTCTAATCATAACTCTATCCCTAAATGTGCTTGGTTCTAACGCTAAAACTAAATCATCAATTTCAACACTAACCCTAAACCTAAATGCTCTGAATTATGACCCAAAATGCTCTCCTGACCCTAAGCCTCACCCAAAACCTCGATTCTACAAACACAACCCTAACCCTAATCCTAATCCTACCGCTACCCCTACCTCTAAATGCACTCTAACCCTAACACTAACCCTAACCCTAACACTAAAAAGACGCGTGATTCTAACCCCTACACTACCCATAACCCTAACCCTAACCCTAGCGAATTGTAACCATAACTCTAACCCTAAACGTTCTCGATTCTAACCCTAACACTAAATCGTCAATCTCATCACTAACTCTAAGCCGGAATGCACTCGATTCTAACCCAAAAGGCAATCCGGACCCTAAGCCCAACCCTAAACCTCGATTCTACCACCACAAACCGTAACCCTAATCATACCCCTACTCCTGCCCCTACCCCTAAATGCACTCTATTCGTAAGCCTATCTCAACCCTAATACTAAAAATGCGATTGATTCTAAACCTAACCCTAACCCTAACCCTAACCCTAATCCTAACAATAAATGCACTGAATTCTAATCATACCTCTATACCTAAATGTGCTTGGTTCTAACGCTAAAACTAAATCATCAATTTCAACACTAACCCTAAGCCTATATGCTCTGAATTATGACCCAAAATGCTCTCCTGACCCTAAGCCTCACCCAAAACCTCGAGTGTACCAGCACAAACCCTAACCCTAATCCTAATCCTATCGCTACCCCTACCTCTAAATGCACTCTTAACCCGAACACTAACCCTAACCCTAACACTAAAAAGGCGCGTGATTCTAACCCCTACCCTACCCCTAACCCTAACCCTAACCCTAACGAATTGTAACCATAACTCTAACCCTAAATGTGCTCGATTCTAACCCTAACACTAAATCGTCAACCTCATCACTAACTCTAAGCCGGAATGCACTCGATTCTAACCCAAAATGCAATCCAGACCCTAAGCCTAACCCCAAACCTCAATTCTACCACCACAAACCGTAACCCTAATCCTAACCCTACTCCTACCTCTACCCCTAAATGCACTCTAATCGTAAGCCTGCCCCAACACTAATACTAAAAATGCGCTTGATTCTAAACCGAACCCGAACCCTAACCCTAACCCTAACCCTCGATTCTACGAAACCTCACCCTAAACCTAACTCTAACACTAACAGGATCCTTAAATACTCTCGATTCAAATCCTGACCCTAATAACTCTTACCCTACCCCTAACCCTAACCCTAACCCTTAATGCACTGAATTCTAACCATAACTCTATCCCTAAATGCGCTTGATTCTAACGCTAAAACCAAATCATCAATTTCAACACTAACCCTAACCCTAAATGCTCTGAATTATGACCGAATATGCTCTCCGGACCCAAGCCTAACCCAAAACCTCGATTCTACCAACACAAACCCTAACCCTAATCCTAAGCCAACTCCTCACCTACCCCTAAATGCACTCAAACCCTAACCATAACCCCAAACCTAACACTAAAAATGAGCTTGATTCTAACCCGAATCCTAACCCTAACCCTAACTCTAACACTAACCCTCGATTCTACGAAGGCTAACCCTATAACTAACTCTAACCCTAACACTATCCTTAAATGCACTCGATTCTAACCCTCACCCTAAACATAACCCTAACCATAACCCTAATCCTAACCCTAAATGCACTGGATTCTAACCATAACTCAAATCCTAATGTACTTGATTCTAACACTAACTTTAAATCGTCAATCTCAACGCTAAACCTAACCCTAAATGCACTCGATTCTAACACAAAAGGCAATGATGACCCTAAGCCTAACCCTAAACTTCGATTCTACCAACACAAACCCTAACCCTAATCCTAACCCTACCCCTACCCCTACCCCTCAATGCACTCTAACCCTAACCCTACCCCTAACACTAACCCTAATCCTAACGAATTCTAACCAGAACTCTAACCCTAAATGTGCTCGATTCAAACCCTAACACTAAATCGGCAATTTGAACACTAACCCAAAGCCAAAATACACTCGATTCTGATCCAAAATGCAATCCTGACCCTAAGCCTAAACCTAAACCTCGATTCTACCAACACAAACCTTAACCCTAATCCTAACCCTACCCCTACCACTAGCCCTAAAAGCACTTTAACCCTAACCCTCACCCTACCACTAACACGAAAACTGTACTTGATTCTAATCCTAACCCTCACCGTAAGCCTAACCCTAAGCCTAACCCTCGCTTCTACGAAAGCTAACCCTAAGCCTAACTCTAACCCTAGCACTATCCTTAAATGCTCTCGATTCTAATCCTGACCCTAATAACCTAAATCCTAACCCTAAGCCTAAATGCAGTGGATTCTCACCATAACTCTAACCCTAATGTGCTCGATTATAACCCTAACACTAAATCGTCAATCTCAACACTAACGCTAACCCTAAATGCACTCGACTCTAACGCAAAAGGCAATCCTGACCCTAACGCTAACCCTAACCCTCAATTCTACGAAACCTAACCCTAAACCTACCTCTAACTCTAGCACTATCCTTAATGCTCTCGATTCTAACCCTGACCCTAAACCTAACCCTAACCTTAACCCTAACCTTAAATGCACTGAATTCTAACCATAACTCTAACCCTAAATGTGCTCGATTCAAACCCTAACACTAAATCGGCAATTTGAACACTAACCCAAAGCCAAAATACACTCGATTCTGATCCAAAATGCAATCCTGACCCTAATCCTAAACCTAAACCTCGATTCTACCAACACAAACCTTAACCCTAATCCTAACCCTACCCCTACCACTAGCCCTAAAAGCACTTTAACCCTAACCTTCTCCCTAACGCTAACACTAAAACTGTGCTTGATTCTAACACTAACTCTCAAGCTAAGCCTAACCCTAAGCCTAGCCCTCGATTCTACGAAAGCGAACGCTAAACCTAACTCTAACCCTAGCACTATCCTTAAGGCTCTCGATTCTAAACCTGACCCTAACCCTAACACTAACCCTAACCCTAACCCTAAATGCACTGAATTCTAATCATAACTCTATCCCTAAATGTGCCTGATTCTAACGCTATAACTAAATCATCAATTTCAACACTAACCCTAAGCCCAAATGCTCTGAATTATGACCCAAAATGCTCTCCTGACACTAAGCCTAACCCAAAACCTCGATTCTACCAACACAAACCCTAAGCCTAATCCTAACCCAACTCCTCCCCTACCCCTAAATGCACTCAAACCCTGACCCTAACCCCAACCCTAACGCTTAAAATGCTCCTGACTCTAACCCTTATCCTAACCCTAACCGTCACCCTAACACTGACCCTCGATTCTACGAAAGCTAACCCTATACCTCACTCTAACCCTAACACTATCCTTAAATGCACTCGATTCTAACACTCACCCTAACCATAAACCTAACCCTATCCCTAATCCGAACCCTAAATGCACTGGATTCTAACGATAACTCTAACCCTAATGTGCTCGATTATAACCCTAACACTAAATCGTCAATCTCAACACTAAGCCTAACCCTAAATGCACTCGACTCTAACCCAAAAGGCAATCCTGACCCTAAGCCTAACCCTAAACCTCGATTCTACCAACACAAACCCTAACCCGAATCCCAACCCTACTCCTATCCCTACCTCTACATGCACTCTAAGCCGTACCCTAACGAAAACCAGAACACTAAAAATGCGCCTGATTCTAACCCGAACACTAAGCCTAAGCCTAACCTTAAGCCTAACCCTCGATGCTACGAAAGCGAACGCTAAACCTAAGTCTAACCCTAGCACTATCCTTAAATGCTCTCGATTTTAACCTTGACCCTAAACCTAACCCTAACACTAACCTTAACCCTAACCCTAAATGCACTGAATTCTAACCATAATTCTAACCCTAAATGTGCTCGATTCAAACCCTAACACTAAATCGTCAATTTGAACACTAAGCCAAAGCTCAAATACACTCGATTCCGATGCAAAACGCAATCCAGACCCTAAGCTTAAACCTAAACCTCGATTCTACCCACACAAACCTTAACACTAATCCTAACCCTACTCCTATCCCTACCTCTATATGCACTCTAACCCTACCCCTACCCCTAACCCTAACCCTAACCCTAACCCTAGCGAATTCTAACCATAACTCTAACCCTAAATGTTGTCGATTCTAAGCCTAACACTAAATCGTCAATCTCAACACTAACCCTAACCCTAAATGCACTCGATTCTAACCCAAAAGGCAATCCTGACCCTAAGCCTAACCCTAAACCTCGATTCTACCCACACAAACCCTAACCCTAATCTTACCCATACCCCTACCCCTACCCCTCAATGCACTCTAACCCTACCCCTACCCCTAACACTAACCCTAACCCTAACGAATTCTAACCAGAACTCTAACCCTAAATGTGCTCGATTCAAACCCTAACACTAAATCGGCAATTTGAACACTAACCCAAAGCCAAAATACACTCGATTCTGATCCAAAATGCAATCCTGACCCTAAGCCTAAACCTAAACCTCGATCTACCAACACAAACCTTAACCCTAATCCTAACCCTACCCCTACCACTAGCCCTAAAAGCACTTTAACCCTAACCCTCACCCTACCACTAACACGAAAACTGTACTTGATTCTAACCCTAACCCTCACCGTAAGCCTAACCCTAAGCCTAACCCTCGCTTCTACGAAAGCTAACCCTAAGCCTAACTCTAACCCTAGCACTATCCTTAAATGCTCTCGATTCTAATCCTGACCCTAATAACCCAAATCCTAACCCTAAGCCTAAATGCAGTGGATTCTCACCATAACTCTAACCCTAATGTGCTCGATTATAACCCTAACACTAAATCGTCAATCTCAACACTAACGCTAACCCTAAATGCACTCGACTCTAACGCAAAAGGCAATCCTGACCCTAACGCTAACCCTAACCCTCAATTCTACGAAACCTAACCCTAAACCTACCTCTAACTCTAGCACTATCCTTAATGCTCTCGATTCTAACCCTGACCCTAAACCTAACCCTAACCTTAACCCTAACCTTAAATGCACTGAATTCTAACCATAACTCTAACCCTAAATGTGCTCGATTCAAACCCTAACACTAAATCGGCAATTTGAACACTAACCCAAAGCCAAAATACACTCGATTCTGATCCAAAATGCAATCCTGACCCTAATCCTAAACCTAAACCTCGATTCTACCAACACAAACCTTAACCCTAATCCTAACCCTACCCCTACCACTAGCCCTAAAAGCACTTTAACCCTAACCTTCTCCCTAACGCTAACACTAAAACTGTGCTTGATTCTAACACTAACTCTCAAGCTAAGCCTAACCCTAAGCCTAGCCCTCGATTCTACGAAAGCGAACGCTAAACCTAACTCTAACCCTAGCACTATCCTTAAGGCTCTCGATTCTAAACCTGACCCTAACCCTAACACTAACCCTAACCCTAACCCTAAATGCACTGAATTCTAATCATAACTCTATCCCTAAATGTGCCTGATTCTAACGCTGTAACTAAATCATCAATTTCAACACTAACCCTAAGCCCAAATGCTCTGAATTATGACCCAAAATGCTCTCCTGACACTAAGCCTAACCCAAAACCTCGATTCTACCAACACAAACCCTAAGCCTAATCCTAACCCAACTCCTCCCCTACCCCTAAATGCACTCAAACCCTGACCCTAACCCCAACCCTAACGCTTAAAATGCTCCTGACTCTAACCCTTATCCTAACCCTAACCGTCACCCTAACACTGACCCTCGATTCTACGAAAGCTAACCCTATACCTCACTCTAACCCTAACACTATCCTTAAATGCACTCGATTCTAACACTCACCCTAACCATAAACCTAACCCTATCCCTAATCCGAACCCTAAATGCACTGGATTCTAACGATAACTCTAACCCTAATGTGCTCGATTATAACCCTAACACTAAATCGTCAATCTCAACACTAAGCCTAACCCTAAATGCACTCGACTCTAACCCAAAAGGCAATCCTGACCCTAAGCCTAACCCTAAACCTCGATTCTACCAACACAAACCCTAACCCGAATCCCAACCCTACTCCTATCCCTACCTCTACATGCACTCTAAGCCGTACCCTAACGAAAACCAGAACACTAAAAATGCGCCTGATTCTAACCCGAACACTAAGCCTAAGCCTAACCTTAAGCCTAACCCTCGATGCTACGAAAGCGAACGCTAAACCTAAGTCTAACCCTAGCACTATCCTTAAATGCTCTCGATTTTAACCTTGACCCTAAACCTAACCCTAACACTAACCTTAACCCTAACCCTAAATGCACTGAATTCTAACCATAACTCTAACCCTAAATGTGCTCGATTCAAACCCTAACACTAAATCGTCAATTTGAACACTAAGCCAAAGCTCAAATACACTCGATTCCGATGCAAAACGCAATCCAGACCCTAAGCTTAAACCTAAACCTCGATTCTACCCACACAAACCTTAACACTAATCCTAACCCTACTCCTATCCCTACCTCTATATGCACTCTAACCCTACCCCTACCCCTAACCCTAACCCTAACCCTAACCCTAGCGAATTCTAACCATAACTCTAACCCTAAATGTTGTCGATTCTAAGCCTAACACTAAATCGTCAATCTCAACACTAACCCTAACCCTAAATGGACTCGATTCTAACCCAAAAGGCAATCCTGACCCTAAGCCTAACCCTAAACCTCGATTCTACCCACACAAACCCTAACCCTAATCTTACCCATACCCCTACCCCTACCCCTCAATGCACTCTAACCCTACCCCTACCCCTAACACTAACCCTAACCCTAACGAATTCTAACCAAAACTCTAACCCTAAATGTGCTCGATTCAAACCCCAACATTAAATCATCAATTTGAACACTAACCCAAAGCCTAAATACGCTCGATTCTGATTCAAAATGCAATCCTGACCGTAAGCCTAAACCTAAACCTCGAATCTACCAACACAAACCTTAACCCTAATCCTAACCCTAACCCTACCAGTAGCCCTAAAAGCACTTTAACCCTAACCCTCACCCTAACGCTAACACTAAAACTGTGCTTGATTCTAACCCTAACCCTCACCCTAAGCCTAACCCTAAGCCTAACCCTCGCTTCTACGAAACCTAACCATAAACCTAACTCTAACCCTAGCACTATTCTTAAATGCTCTCGATTCTAATCCTGACCCTAGTAACCCTAATCTTAACCCTAAGCTTAAATGCAGTGGATTCTAACCATAACTCTAACCCTAATGTGCTCGATTATAGCCCTAACACTAAATCGTCAATCTCAACACTAACGCTAACCCTAAATGCACTCGATTCTAACGCAAAAGGCAATCCTGACCCTAACGCTAACCCTAACCCTCAATTCTACGAAACCTAACCCTAAACCTAACTCTAACTCTAGCACTATCCTTAATGCTCTCGATTCTAACGCTGACACTAAACCTAACCCTAACCTTAACCCTAACCCTAAATGCACTGAATTCTAACCATAACTCTAACCCTAAATGTGCTCGATTCAAACTCTAACACTAAATCGTCAATTTGAACACTAACCCAAAGCCAAAATACACTCGATTCTGATCCAAAATGCAATCCTGACCCTAAGCCTAAACCTAAACCTCGATTCTACCAACACAAACCTTAACCCGAATCCTAACCCTAACCCTACCACTAGCCCTAAAAGCACTTTAACCCTAACCTTCACCCTAACGCTATCACTAAAACTGTGCTTGATTCTAACCCTAACCCTCACCCTAAGCCTAACCCAAAACCTAGCCCTCGATTCTACAAAAGCTAACCATAAACCTAACTCTAACCCTAACACTATCCTTAATTCTCTCGATTCTAACCCTGACCCTAAACCTAACCTTAACCCTAAATGCACTGAATTCTAATCATAACTCTATCCCTAAATGTGCCTGATTCAAATGCTATAACTAAATCATCAATTTCAACACTAACCCTAAGCCCAAATGCTCTGAATTATGACCCAAAATGCTCTCCTGACCCTAAGCCTAAACGAAAACCTCGATTCTACCAACACAAACCCTAAGCCTAATCCTAACCCAACTCCTCCCCTACCCCTAAATGCACTCAAACCCTGACCCTAACCCCAACCCTAACGCTAAAAATGCTCCTGACTCTAACCCTAATCCTAACCCTAACCCTCACCCTAACACTGACCCTCGATTCTACGAAAGCTAACCCTATACCTAACTCTAACCCTAACACTATCCTTAAATGCACCCGACTCTAACCCTCACCCTAAACATAAACCTAACCCTATCCCTAATCCGAACCCTAAATGCACTGGATTCTAACCATAACTCTAACCCTAATGTGCTCGATTATAACCCTAACACTAAATCGTCAATATCAACACTAAGCCTAACCCTAAATGCACTCGACTCTAACCCAAAAGGCAATCCTGACCCTAAGCCTAACCCTAAACCTCGATTGTACCAACACAAACCCTAAACCTAATCCCAACCCTACTCCTATCCCTACCTCTATATGCACTCCAACTCTAACCCTGACCCAACCCCTAACACTAAAAATGCGCTTGATTCTATCCCTAACCCTAACCCTAACCCTCAATTCTACGAAACCTAACCCTAAAACTAACTCTAACCCTAACACTATCCTTAAATGCTCTCGATTATAATCCTGACCCTAATAACCCTAACCATAACCCTAAGCTTAAATATAGTGGATTCTAACCATAACTCTAACCTTAAATGTGCTCGATTCTAACCAAACACTAAATCGTCAATTTCAACACTATCCCTAACCCTGAATGCACTCGACTCTAACCCAAAAGCCATTCCTGACCCTAAGCCTAACCCTAAACTTCGATTCTACCAACACAAACCTTAACCCTAATCCTAACTCTACTCATAGCCCTACCACTAAGTACACTCTAAGCCATACCCTGACGAAAACCACAACACTAAAAATGCGCCTGATTCTAACCCTAACCCTACCCCTAAGCCTTACCATAAGCTTAAACCTCGATTCTACGAAAGCGAACGCTAAACCTAACTCTAACTCTAACACTATCCTTAAATGCTCTCGATTTTAACCCTGACCCTAACCCTAACACTAACCCTAACCATAACCCTAAAGGCACTAAATTCTAAACATAACTCTAACCCTAAATGTGCTCGATTCAAACCCTTACCCTAAATGCCTCAATTTGAACACTAAGCCAAAGCCCAAATACACTCGATTCTGATCCAAAATGCAATCCTGACCCTAAGCTTAAACCTAAACCTCGATTCTACCCACATAAACCTTAACCCTAATCCTAACCCTACTCCTATCCCTACCTCTATATGCACTTTAACCTCACCCCTACCCGTACCCCTAACCCTAACCCTAGCGAATTCTAACCATAACTCTAACTCTAAATGTTCTCGATTCTAAGCCTAACACTAAATCGTCAATCTCAACACTCACCCTAACCCAAAGGCACTCGATTCTAACCCAAAAGGCAATCCTGACCCTAAGCCCAACCCTAAACGTCGATTCTACCCACACAAACCCTGACCCTAATCCTAATTCTACCCCTACCCTTACCCCTCAATGCACTCTAACCCTACCCCTACCCCTAACCCTACCGAATTCTAACCATAACTCTAACCCTAAATGTTCTCGATTCTAAGCCTAACACTAAATCGTCAATCTCAACACTAACCCTAACCCTAAATGCACTGGATCCTAATCCAAAAGCCATTTCTGACCCTAAGCCTAACCCTAAACCTCGATGCTACCAACACAAACCTTAACCCTAATCCTAACCCCACTCCTACCCCTACCCCTAATGCACTCTAAGCCATACCCTAACGAAAACCAGAACACTAAAAATGCGCTTGATTCTAACTCTAACCCTAACCTTAAGCCTAACCTTAAGCCTAACCCTCGATTCTACGAAAGCGAACGCTAAACCTAACTCTAACCCTAGCACTACCCTTAAATGCTCTCCATTTTAACCCTGACCCTAACCCTAACACTAACCCTAACCCTAACCCTAAAGGCACTGAATTCTGACCATAACTCTAACCCTAAATGTGCTCGATTCAAACCCTAACACTAAATCGTCAATTTGAACACTAAGCCAAAGCCCAAATACACTCGATTCTGATGCAAAACGCAATCCAGACCCTAAGCTTAAACCTAAACCTCGATTCTACCCACACAAACCTTAACACTAATCCTACCCCTACTCCTATCCCTACTTCTATATGCACTCTAACCCTACCCCTACCCCTAACCCTAACCCTAACCCTAGCGAATTCTAACCATAACTCTAACCCTAAATGTTGTCGATTCTAAGCCTAACACTAAATCGTCAATCTCAACACTAACCCTAACCCTAAATGCACTCGATTCTAACCCAAAAGGCAATCCTGACCCTAAGCCTAACCCTAAACCTCGATTCTACCCACACAAACCCTAACCCTAATCTTACCCATACCCCTAGCCCTACCCCTCAATGCACTCTAACCCTACCCCTACCCCTAACACTAACCCTAACCCTAACGAATTCTAACCAGAACTCTAACCCTAAATGTGCTCGATTCAAACCCCAACATTAAATCATCAATTTGAACACTAACCCAAAGCCTAAATACACTCGATTCTGATCCAAAATGCAATCCTGACCCTAAGTCTAAACCTAAACCTGGAATCTACCAACACAAACCTTAACCCTAATCCTAACCCTAACCCTACCAGTAGCCCTAAAAGCACTTTAACCCTAACCCTCACCCTAACGCTAACACTAAAACTGTGCCTGATTCTAACCCTAACCCTAAGCCTAAGCCTAAACTTAAGCCTAACCCTCGATTCTACCAAAGGGAACGCTAAACCTAACTCTAACCCTAGCACTATCCTTAAATGCTCTCGATTTTAACCCTGACCCTCAACCTAACCCTAACCCTAACGCTAACCCTAAATGCACTGAATTCTAAGCATAACTCTAACCCTAAATGTGCTCGATTCAAACCCTAACACTAAATCGTCAATTTGAACACTAACCCAAAGCCTAAATACACTCGATTCTGATCCAAAATGCAATCCTGACCCTAAGCTTAAACCTAAACCTTGATTCTACCAACAGAAACCTTAACCCTAATCCTAACCCTACCCCTTCCACTAGCCCTAAAAGCACTTTAACCCTAACCCTCACCCTAACGCTAACACTAAAACTGTGCTTGATTCTAACCCTAACACTCACCCTAAGCCTAACCCTAAGTCTAACCCTCGATTCTACGAAAGCTAACCCTAAACCTAACTCTAACCCTAGCACTATCCTTAATGATCTCGATTCTAACCCTGACCCTAAACCTAACCCTAACCCTAATCCTAACCCTAAATGCACTGGATTCTAACCATAACTCAAACCCTAATGTGCTCGATTATAACCCTAACACTAAATCGTCAATCTCAACACTAAGCCTCACCCTAAATGCACTCGACTATAACAGAAAAGGCAATCCTGAACCTAAGGCTAAGCGTAAACCTCGATTCTACCAACACAAACCCTAACCCTAATCCCAACCCTACTCCTATCCCTACCTCTATATGCACTCTAACCCTAACCCTGACCCAACCCCTAACACTAAAAATGCGCTTGATTCTATCCCGAACCCTAACCCTAACCCTAACCCTCAATTCTAGGAAACCTAACCCTAAACCTAACTCTAACCCTAACACTATCCTTAAATGCTCTCGATTCTAATCCTGACCCTAATAACCCTAACCCTAACCCTAAGCTTAAATATAGTGGATTCTAACCATAACTCTAACCCTAATGTGATCGATTCTAAATCTAACACTAAATCGTCAATCTCAACACTAACGCTAACTCTAAATGCACTCGACTCTAACCCAAAAGCCATTCCTGACCCTAAGCCTAACACTAAATGTAACCCAAAAGGCAATGCTCACCCAACGCCTAACCCTAAACTTCGATTCTACCAACACAAACCCTAACCCTAATCCTAACCCTACCCCTACCCCTACCCCTAAATGCACTCTAACCCTACCCCTACCCCTTACACTAACCCTAACCCTAACGAATTCTCACCAAAACTCTAACCCTATATGTGCTCGATTCTAACCCAAACACTAAATCGTCAATTTCAACACTATCCCTAACCCTAAATGCACTCGACTCTAACCCAAAAGCCATTCCTGACCCTAAGCCTAACCCTAAACCTCGATTCTACCAACACAAACCTTAACCCTAATCCTCACCCTACTCCTACCCCTACCCCTAAATGCACTCTAAGCCGTACCCTAACGAAAACCAGAACACTAAAAATGCGCCTGATTCTAACCCGAACACTAAGCCTAAGCCTAACCTTAAGCCTAACCCTCGATGCTACGAAAGCGAACGCTAAACCTAAGTCTAACCCTAGCACTATCCTTAAATGCTCTCGATTTTAACCCTGACCCTAAACCTAACCCTAACACTAACCTTAACCCTAACCCTAAATGCACTGAATTCTAACCATAACTCTAACCCTAAATGTGCTCGATTCAAACCCTAACACTAAATCGTCAATTTGAACACTGTCGCAAAGCCTAACTACACTCGATTCTGATCGAAAATGCAATCTTGACCCTAAGCCTAAACCTAAACCTCGATTCTACCAACACAAAACTTAACCCTAATCCTGACCCTACCCCTTCCAGTAGCCCTAAAAGCACTTTAACCCTAACCCTCACCCTAACGCTAACACTAAAACTGTGCTTGATTCTAACCCTAACACTCACCCTAAGCCTAACCCTAAGTCTAACCCTCGATTCTACGAAAGCTAACCCTAAACCTAACTCTAATCCTAGCACTACCCTTAATGCTCTCGATTCTAACCCTAACCCTAAACCTAACAATAACCCTAACCCTAACCCTAACCCTAAATGCACTGAATTCTAATCATAACTCTATCCCTAAATGTGCCTGATTCGAACGCTATAACGAAATCATCAATTGCAACACTAAGCCTAAGCCCAAATGCTCTGAATTATGACCCAAAATGCTCTCCTGACCCTAAGCCTGACTCAAAACCTCGATTCTACCAACACAAACCTTAACCCTAATTCTAACCCAACTCCTCCCCTAAACCTAAATGCACTCCAACCCTAACTCTAACCCCAATCCTAACACTAAAAATGCGCTTCATTCTAACCCTAATCCTACCCCTAAACCTAACCCTAACACTAACCATCGATTCTACGAAAGCTAACCCTATACCTAACTCTAACCTTAACAATATCCTTAAATGCACTCGATTCTAACCCTCATCCTAAACATAAAGCTAACCCTATCCCTAATCCTAACCCTAAATGCAGTGGATTCTAACCATAACTCTAACCCTAATGTGCTCGATTATAACCCTAACACAAAATCGTCAAACTCAGCACTAAGCCTAACCCTAAATGCACTCGACTCTAACCCAAAAAGCAATCCTGACCCTAAGCCTAACCATAAACCTCGATTCTACCAACACAAACCCTAACCCTAATCCCAACCCTACTCCTATCCCTACCTCTATATGCACTCTAACCCTAACCCTGACCCAACCCCTGACACTAAAAATGCGCTTGATTCTATACCTAACCCTAACCCTAACCCTAACCCTCAATTCTATGAAACCTAACCCTAAACCTAACTCTAACCCTAGCACTATACTTAATGCTCTCGATTCTAACCCTGACCCTAAACCTAACCCTAACCCTAACCCTAACCCTAACCCTAAATGCACTGAATTCTAATCATAACTCTATCCCTAAATGTGCCTGATTCGAACGCTATAACGAAATCATCAATTTCAACACTAACCCTAAGCCCAAATGCTCTGAATTATGACCCAAAATGCTCTCCTGACCCTAAGCCTAACCCAAAACCTCGATTCTACCAACACAAACCCTAACCTTAATCCTAACCCAACTCCTCCCCTACCCCTAAATGCACTCAAACCCTGACCCTAACCCCAACCCTAACGCTAAAAATGCTCCTGACTCTAACCCTAATCCTAACCCTAATCCTCAGCCTAACACTGACCCTCGATTCTACGAAAGGTAATCCTACACCTAACTCTAACCCTAACATTCTCCTTAAATGCACTCGATTCTAACCCTCACCCTAACCATAAACCTAACCCTATCCCTAAGGCTAACCCTAAATGCACTGGATTCTAACCATAACTCTAACCCTAATGTGCTCGATTATAACCCTAACACTAAATCGTCAATCTCAACACTAAGCCTAACCCTAAATGCACTCGACTCTAACCCAAAAGGCAATCCTGACCCTAAGCCTAACCCAAAATCTCGATTCTACCAACACAAACCCTAACCCTAATCCCAACCCTACTCCTATCCCTACCTCTATATGCACTCTAACCCTAACCCTGACCCAACCCCTAACACTAAAAATGTGCTTGATTCTATACCTAGCCCTAACCCTAATCCTAACCCTAACCCTCAATTCTACGAAACCTAACCCTAAACCTAACTCTAACCCTAGCACTATCCTTAATGCTCTCGATTCTAATCCTGACCCTAAACCTAACCCTAACCCTAATCCTAACCCTAAATGCACTGAATTCTAATCATAACTCTATCGCTAAATGTGCCAGATTCGAACGCAATAACGAAATCATCAATTTCAACACTAACCCTAAGCCCAAATGCTCTGAATTATGACCCAAAATGCTCTCCTGACCCTAAGCCTAACCCAAAACCTCGATTCTACCAACACAAACCCTAACCCTAATCCTAACCCAACTCCTCCCCTACCCCTAAATGCACTCAAACCCTGACCCTAACCCCAACCCTAACGCTAAAAATCCTCCTGACTATAACCCTAATCCTAACCCTAACCCTCACCCTAACACTGACCCTCGATTCTACGAAAGCTAACCCTATACCTAACACTATCCCTAACACTATCCTTAAATGCACTCGATTCTAACCCTCACCCTAAACATAAACCTGACCCTATCCCTAATCCTAACCCTAAATGCACTGGATTCTAACCATAACTCTAACCCTAATGTGCTCGATTATAACCCTAACACTAAATCGTCAATCTCAACACTAAGCCTCACCCTAAATGCACTCGACTCTAACCCAAAAGGCAATCCTGACCCTAAGCCTAACCCAAAACCTCGATTCTACCAACACAAACCCTAACCCTAATCCCAACCCTACTCCTCTCCCTACCTCTATATGCACTCTAACCCTAATCCTGACCCAACCCCTAACACTAAAAATGCGCTTGATTCTAACCCTTACCCTAACCCTAACACTATCCCTAACCCTCAATTCTAGGAAACCTAACCCTAAACCTAACTCTAACCCTAACACTATCCTTAAATTCTCTCGATTCTAATCCTGACCCTAATAACCCTAACCCTAACCCTAAGCTTAAATATAGTGGATTCTAACCATAACTCTAACCCTAATGTGCTCGATTCTAAGTCTAACACTAAATCGTCAATCTCAACACTAACCCTAACACTAAATGCACTCTGTTGTAACCCAAAAGGCAATCCTCACCCAACGCCTAACCCTAAACTTCGATTCTACCAACACAAATCCTAAACCTAATCCTAACCCTACCCATACCCCTACCCCTAAATGCACTCTAACCCTACCCCTACCCCTTACACTAACCCTAACCCTAACGAATTCTCACCAAAACTCTAACCCTAAATGTGCTCGATTCTAACCCAAACACTAAATCGTCAATTTCAACACTATCCCTAACCCTAAATGCACTCGACTCTAACCCAAAAGCCATTCCTGACCCTAAGCATAACCCTAAACCTCGATTCTACCAACACAAACCTTAACCCTAATCCTCACCCTACTCCTACCCCTACCCCTAAATGCACTCTAAGCCGTACCCTAACGAAAACCAGAACACTAAAAATGCGCCTGATTCTAACCCGAACACTAAGCCTAAACCTAACCTTAAGCCTAACCCTCGATGCTACGAAAGCGAACGCTAAACCTAAGTCTAACCCTAGCACTATCCTTAAATGCTCTCGATTTTAACCCTGACCCTAAACCTAACCCTAACACTAACCTTAACCCTAACCCTAAATGCACTGAATTCTAACCATAACTCTAACTCTAAATGTGCTCGATTCAAACCCTAACACTAAATCGTCAATTTGAACACTAACGCAAAGCCTAACTACACTCGATTCTGATCCAAAATGCAATCCTGACCCTAAGCCTAAACCTAAACCTCGATTCTACCAACACAAACCTTATCCCTAATCCTAACCCTACCCCTTCCACGAGCCCCAAAAGCACTTTAACCCTAACCCTCACCCTAACGCTAACACTAAAACTGTGCTTGATTCTAACCCTAACACTCACCCTAAGCCTAACCCTAAGTCTAACCCTCGATTCTACGAAAGCTAACCCTAAACCTAACTCTAATCCTAGCACTACCCTTGATGCTCTCGATTCTAATCCTAACCCTAAAACTCACAATAAACCTAACCCTAACCCTAACACTAAATGCACTGTATTCTAATCATAACTCTATCCCTAAAAGTGCCTGATTCGAACGCTATAACGAAATCATCAATTGCAACACTAACCCTAAGCCCAAATGCTCTGAATTATGACCCAAAATGCTCTCCTGACCCTAAGCTTCACCCAAAACCTCGATTCTACCAACACAAACCCTAACCCTAATCCTAACCCAACTCCTCCCCTACCCCTAAATGCACTCCAACCCTAACTCTAACCCCAATCCTAACACTAAAAATGCGCTTGATTCTAACCCTAATCCTACCCCTAACCCTAACCCTAACACTAACCATCGATTCTACGAAAGCTAACCCTATACCTAACTCTAACCTTAACACTATCCTTAAATGCACTCGATTCTAACCCTCACCCTAAACATAAAGCTTACCCTATCCCTAATCCTAACCCTAAATGCAGTGGATTCTAACCGAAACTCTAACCCTAATATGCTCGATTATAACCCTAACACTAAATCGTCAATCTCAACACTAAGCCTAACCCTAAATGCACTCGACTTTAACCCAAAAAGCAATCCTGACCCTAAGCCTAACCCTAAACCTCGATTCTACCAACACAAACCCTAACCCTAATCCCAACCCTACTCCTATCCCTACCTCTATATGCACTCTAACCCTAACCCTGACCCAACCCCTAACACTAAAAATGCGCTTGATTCTATACCTAACCCTAACTCTAACCCTAACCCTAACCCTCAATTCTACGAAACCTAACCCTAAACCTAACTCTAACCCTAGCACTATCCTTAATGCTCTCGATTCTAACCCTGACCCTAAACCTAACCCTAACCCTAACCCTAACCCTAAATGCACTGAATTCTAATCATAACTCTATCCCTAAAAGTGCCTGATTCGAACGCTATAACGAAATCATCAATTGCAACACTAACCCTAAGCCCAAATGCTCTGAATTATGACCCAAAATGCTCTCCTGACCCTAAGCCTAACCCAAAACCTCGATTCTACCAACACAAACCCTAACCCTAATCCTAACCCAACTCCTCCCCTACCCCTAAATGCACTCAAACCCTGACCCTAACCCCAACCCTAACGCTAAAAATGCTCCTGACTCTAACCCTAATACTAACCCTAATCCTCACCCTAACACTGACACTCGATTCTACGAAAGGTAATCCTACACCTAACTCTAACCCTAACACTATCCTTAAATGCACTCGATTCTAACCCTCACCCTAAACATAAACCTAGCCCTATCCCTAATGCTAACCCTAAATGCACTGGATTCTAACCATAACTCTAACCCTAATGTGCTCGATTATAACCCTAACACTAAATCGTCAATCTCAACACTAAGCCTAACCCTAAATGCACTCGACTCTAACTCAAAAAGTAATCCTGACCCTAAGCCTAACCCTAAACCTCGATTCTACCAACACAAACCCTAACCCTAATCCCAACCCTACTCCTATCCCTACCTCTATATGCACTCTAACCCTAACCCTGACCCAAATCCTAACACTAAAAATGCGCTTGATTCTATCCCTAACCCTAACCCTAACCCTAACCCTCAATTCTACGAAACCTAACCCTAAACCTAACTCTAACCCTAACACTATCCTTAAATGCTCTCGATTCTAATCCTGACCCTAATAACCCTAACCCTAACCCTAAGCTTAAATATAGTGGATTGTAACCATAACTCTAACCATAATGTGCTCGATTCTAAGTCTAACACTAAATCGTCAATCTCAACACTAACCCTAACTCTAAATGCACTCTGTTGTAACCCAAAAGGCAATGCTCACCCTACGCCTAACCCTAAACTTCGATTCTACCAACACAAACCCTAACCCTAATCCTAACCCTACCCCTACCCCTACCCCTAAATGCATTCTAACCCTACCCCTACCCCTTACACTAACCCTAACTCTAACGAATTCTCACCAAAACTCTAACCCTAAATGTGCTCGATTCTAACCCAAACACTAAATCGTCAATTTCAACACTATCCCTAACCCTAAATGCACTCGACTCTAACCCAAAAGCTATTCCTGACCCTAAGCCTAACCCTAAACCTTGATTCTACCAACACAAACCTTAACCCTAATCCTCACCCTACTCCTACCCCTACCCCTAAATGCACTCTAAGCCGTACCCTAACGAAAACCAGAACACTAAAAATGCGCCTGATTCTAACCCGAACACTAAGCCTAAGCCTAACCTTAAGCCTAACCCTCGATGCTACGAAAGCGAACGCTAAACCTAAGTCTAACCCTAGCACTATCCTTAAATGCTATCGATTTTAACCCTGACCCTAAATCTAACCCTAACACTAACCTTAACCCTAACCCTAAATGCACTGAATTCTAATCATAACTCTATCCCTAAATGTGCCTGATTCGAACGCTAAAACTAAATCATCAATTTCAACACTAACCCTAAGCCTACATGCTCTGAATTATGACCCAAAATGCTCTCCTGACCCTAGGCCTAACCCAAAACCTCGATTCTACCAACACAAACCCTAACCCTAATCCTAACCCAACTCCTCCCCTACCCCTAAATGCACTCAAACCCTGACCCTAACCCCAACCCTAACGCTAAAAATGCTCCTGATTCTAAACCTAATCCTAACCCTAACCCTCACCTTACCACTGACCCTCGATTCTACGAAAGCTAACCCTGTACCTAATTTTAACCCTAACACTATCCTTAAATGCACTCGATTCTAACCCTCACCCTAAACATAAACCTAACCCTATCCCTAAAGCTAACCCTAAATGCACTGGATTCTAACGATAACTCTAAACCTAATGTGCTCGATTATAACCCTAACACTAAATCGTCATTCTCAACAATAAGCCTCACCCTAAATGCACTCGACTCTAACCCAAAAGGCAATCCTGACCCTAAGGCTAACCCTAAACCTCGATTGTACCAACACAAACCCTAACCCTAATCCCAACCCTATTCCTATCCCTACCTCTATATGCACTCTAACCCTAACCCTGACCCAACCCGTAACACTAAAAATGCGCTTGATTCTATCCCTAACCCTAAACCTAACCCTAACCCTCAATTCTACGAAACCTATCCCTAAACCTAACTCTAACCCTAACACTATCCTTAAATGCTCTCGATTCTAATCCTGACCCTAATAACACTAACCCTAACCCTAAGCTTAAATATAGTGGATTCTAACCATAACTCTAACCCTAATGTGCCCGATTCTAAGTCTAACACTAAATCGTCAATCTCAACACTAACCCTAACTCTAAATGCACTCTGTTGTAACCCAAAAGGCAATCCTCACCCAACGCCTAACCCTAAACTTCGATTCTACCAACACAAACCCTAACCCTAATCCTAACCCTACCCCTACCCCTACCCCTAAATGCATTCTAACCCTACCCCTACCCCTTACACTAACCCTAACCCTAAGGAATTTTAACCAAAACTCTAACCCTAAATGTGCTCGATTCTAACCCAAACACTAAATCGTCAATTTCAACACTATCCCTAACCCTAAATGCACTCGACTCTAACCCAAAAGCCATTCCTGACCCTAAGCCTAACCCTAAACCTCGATTCTACCAACACAAACCTTAACCCTAATCCTCACCCTACTCCTACCCCTACCCCTAAATGCACTCTAAGCCGTACCCTAACGAAAACCAGAACACTAAAAATGCGCCTGATTCTAACCCGAACACTAAGCCTAAGCCTAACCTTAAGAATAACCCTCGATGCTACGAAAGCGAACGCTAAACCTAAGTCTAACCCTAGCACTATCCTTAAATGCTCTCGATTTTAACCCTGACCCTAAACCTAACCCTAACACTAACCTTAACCCTAACCCTAAATGCACTGAATTCTAACCATAACTCTAACCCTAAATGTGCTCGATTCAAACCCTAACACTAAATCGTCAATTTGAACACTAACGCAAAGCCTAACTACACTCGATTCTGATCGAAAACGCAATCTTGACCCTAAGCCTAAACCTAAACCTCGATTCTACCAACACAAACCTTAACCCTAATCCTAACCCTACCCCTTCCACTAGCCCTAAAAGCACTTTAACCCTAACCCTCACCCTAACGCTAACACTAAAACTGTGCTTGATTCTAACCCTAACACTCACCCTAAGCCTAACCCTAAGTCTAACCCTCGATTCTACGAAAGCTAACCCTAAACCTAACTCTAATCCTAGCACTACCCTTGATGCTCTCGATTCTAACCCTAACCCTAAAACTCACAATAAACCTAACCCTAACCCTAACACTAAATGCACTGAATTCTAATCATAACTCTATCCCTAAATGTGCCTGATTCGAACACTATAACGAAATCATCAATTGCAACACTAACCCTAAGCCCAAATGCTCTGAATTATGACCCAAAATGCTCTCCTGACCCTAAGCCTCACCCAAAACCTCGATTCTACCAACACAAACCCTAACCCTAATCCTAACCCAACTCCTCCCCTACCCCTAAATGCACTCCAACCCTAACTCTAACCCCAATCCTAACACTAAAAATGCGCTTGATTCTAACCCTAATCCTACCCCTAACCCTAACCCTAACACTAACCATCGATTCTACGAAAGCTAACCCTATACCTAACTCTAACCTTAACACTATCCTTAAATGCACTCGATTCTAACCCTCACCCTAAACATAAAGCTTACCCTATCCCTAATCCTAACCCTAAATGCAGTGGATTCTAACCGAAACTCTAACCCTAATATGCTCGATTATAACCCTAACACTAAATCGTCAATCTCAACACTAAGCCTAACCCTAAATGCACTCGACTTTAACCCAAAAAGCAATCCTGACCCTAAGCCTAACCCTAAACCTCGATTCTACCAACACAAACCCTAACCCTAATCCCAACCCTACTCCTATCCCTGCCTCTATATGCACTCTAACCCTAACCCTGACCCAACCCCTAACACTAAAAATGCGCTTGATTCTATACCTAACCCTAACCCTAACCCTAACCGTAACCCTCAATTCTACGAAACCTAACCCTAAACCTAACTCTAACCCTAGCACTATCCTTAATGCTCTCGATTCTAACCCTGACCCTAAACCTAACAATAACCCTAACCCTAACCCTAAATGCACTGAATTCTAATCATAACTCTATCCCTAAATGTGCCTGATTCGAACGCTATAACGAAATCATCAATTGCAACACTAACCCTAAGCCCAAATGCTCTGAATTATGACCCAAAATGCTCTCCTGACCCTAAGCCTAACCCAAAACCTCGATTCTACCAACACAAACCCTAACCCTAATCCTAACCCAACTCCTCCCCTACCCCTAAATGCACTCAAACCCTGACCCTAACCCCAACCCTAACGCTAAAAATGCTCCTGACTCTAACCCTAATCCTAACCCTAATCCTCACCCTAACACTGACACTCGATTCTACAAAAGGTAATCCTACACCTAACTCTAACCCTAACACTATCCTTAAATGCACTCGATTCTAACCCTCACCCTAAACATAAACTTAACCCCATCCCTAATACTAAACCTAAATGCACTGGATTCTAACCATAACTCTAACCCTAATGTGCTCGATTATAACCCTAACACTAAATCGTCAATCTCAACACTAAGCCTAACCCTAAATGCACTCGACTCTAACTCAAAAAGTAATCCTGACCCTAAGCCTAACCCTAAACCTCGATTCTACCAACACAAACCCTAACCCTAATCCCAACCCTACTCCTATCCCTACCTCTATATGCACTCTAACCCTAACCCTGACCCAACCCGTAACACTAAAAATGCGCTTGATTCTATCCCTAACCCTAACCCTAACCCTAACCCTCAATTCTACGAAACCTAACCCTAAACCTAACTCTAACCCTAACACTATCCTTAAATGCTCTCGATTCTAATCCTGACCCTAATAACCCTAACCCTAACCCTAAGCTTAAATATAGTGGATTGTAACCATAACTCTAACCATAATGTGCTCGATTCTAAGTCTAACACTAAATCGTCAATCTCAACACTAACCCTAACTCTAAATGCACTCTGTTGTAACCCAAAAGGCAATGCTCACCCTACGCCTAACCCTAAACTTCGATTCTACCAACACAAACCCTAACCCTAATCCTAACCCTACCCCTACCCCTACCCCTAAATGCACTCTAACCCTACCCCTACCCCTTACACTAACCCTAACTCTAACGAATTCTCACCAAAACTCTAACCCTAAATGTGCTCGATTCTAACCCAAACACTAAATCGTCAATTTCAACACTATCCCTAACCCTAAATGCACTCGACTCTAACCCAAAAGCTATTCCTGACCCTAAGCCTAACCCTAAACCTTGATTCTACCAACACAAACCTTAACCCTAATCCTCACCCTACTCCTACCCCTACCCCTAAATGCACTCTAAGCCGTACCCTAACGAAAACCAGAACACTAAAAATGTGCCTGATTCTAACCCGAACACTAAGCCTAAGCCTAACCTTAAGCCTAACCCTCGATGCTACGAAAGCGAACGCTAAACCTAAGTCTAACCCTAGCACTATCCTTAAATGCTCTCGATTTTAACCCTGACCCTAAATCTAACCCTAACACTAACCTTAACCCTAACCCTAAATGCACTGAATTCTAATCATAACTCTATCCCTAAATGTGCCTGATTCGAACGCTAAAACTAAATCATCAATTTCAACACTAACCCTAAGCCTACATGCTCTGAATTATGACCCAAAATGCTCTCCTGACCCTAGGCCTAACCCAAAACCTCGATTCTACCAACACAAACCCTAACCCTAATCCTAACCCAACTCCTCCCCTACCCCTAAATGCACTCAAACCCTGACCCTAACACAAACCCTAACGCTAAAAATGCTCCTGATTCTAACCCTAATCCTAACCCTAACCCTCACCTTACCACTGACCCTCGATTCTACGAAAGCTAACCCTGTACCTAATTTTAACCCTAACACTATCCTTAAATGCACTCGATTCTAACCCTCACCCTAAACATAAACCTAACCCTATCCCTAAAGCTAACCCTAAATGCACTGGATTCTAACGATAACTCTAAACCTAATGTGCTCGATTATAACCCTAACACTAAATCGTCATTCTCAACAATAAGCCTCACCCTAAATGCACTCGACTCTAACCCAAAAGGCAATCCTGACCCTAAGGCTAACCCTAAACCTCGATTGTACCAACACAAACCCTAACCCTAATCCCAACCCTATTCCTATCCCTACCTCTATATGCACTCTAACCCTAACCCTGACCCAACCCGTAACACTAAAAATGCGCTTGATTCTATCCCTAACCCTAAACCTAACCCTAACCCTCAATTCTACGAAACCTATCCCTAAACCTAACTCTAACCCTAACACTATCCTTAAATGCTCTCGATTCTAATCCTGACCCTAATAACACTAACCCTAACCCTAAGCTTAAATATAGTGGATTCTAACCATAACTCTAACCCTAATGTGCCCGATTCTAAGTCTAACACTAAATCGTCAATCTCAACACTAACCCTAACTCTAAATGCACTCTGTTGTAACCCAAAAGGCAATCCTCACCCAACGCCTAACCCTAAACTTCGATTCTACCAACACAAACCCTAACCCTAATCCTAACCCTACCCCTACCCCTACCCCTAAATGCATTCTAACCCTACCCCTACCCCTTACACTAACCCTAACCCTAAGGAATTTTAACCAAAACTCTAACCCTAAATGTGCTCGATTCTAACCCAAACACTAAATCGTCAATTTCAACATTATCCCTAACCCTAAATGCACTCGACTCTAACCCAAAAGCCATTCCTGACCCTAAGCCTAACCCTAAACCTCGATTCTACCAACACAAACCTTAACCCTAATCCTCACCCTACTCCTACCCCTACCCCTAAATGCACTCTAAGCCGTACCCTAACGAAAACCAGAACACTAAAAATGTGCCTGATTCTAACCCGAACACTAAGCCTAAGCCTAACCTTAAGCCTAACCCTCGATGCTACGAGAGCGAACGTTAAACCTAAGTCTAACCCTACCACTATCCTTAAATGCTCTCGATTTTAACCCTGACCCTAAACCTAACCCTAACACTAACCTTAACCCTAACCCTAAATGCACTGAATTCTAACCATAACTCTAACCCTAAATGTGCTCGATTCAAACCCTAACACTAAATCGTCAATTTGAATACTAACGCAAAGCCTAACTACACTCGATTATGATCCAAAATGCAATCCTGACCCTAAGCCTAAACCTAAACCTCGATTCTACCAACACAAACCTTATCCCTAATCCTAACCCTACCCCTTCCACGAGCCCCAAAAGCACTTTAACCCTAACCCTCACCCTAACCCTAACACTAAAACTGTGCTTGATTCTAACCCTAACACTCACCCTAAGCCTAACCCTAAGTACAACCCTCGATTCTACGAAAGCTAACCCTAAACCTCACTCTAACCCTAGCACTACCCTTAATGCTCTCGATTCTAACTCTGACCCTAAACCTAACAATAACCCTAACCCTAACCCTAACCCTAAATGCACTGAATTCTAATCATAACTCTATCCCTAAATGTGCCTGATTCGAACACTATAACGAAATCATCAATTGCAACACTAACCCTAAGCCCAAATGCTCTGAATTATGACCCACAATGCTCTCCTGACCCTAAGCCTAACCCAAAACCTCGATTCTACCAACACAAACCCTAACCCTAATCCTAACCCAACTCCTCACCTACCCCTAAATGCACTCCAACCCTAACTCTAACCCCAATCCTAACACTAAAAATGCGCTTGATTCTAACCCTAATCCTACCCCTAACCCTAACCCAAACACTAACCATCGATTCTACGAAAGCTAACGCTATACCTAACTCTAACCCTAACACTATCCTTAAATGCACTCGATTCTAACCCTCACCCTAAAGATAAACCTAACCCTATCCCTAATGCTAACCCTAAATGCACTGGATTCTAACCATAACTCTAACCCTAATGTGCTCGATTATAACCCTAACACTAAATCGTCAATCTCAACACTAAGCCTAACCCTAAATGCACACGAATCTAACCCAAAAAGCAATCCTGACCCTAAGCCTAACCCTAAACCTCGATTCTACCAACACAAACTATAACCCTAATCCCAACCCTACTCCTATCCCTACCTCTATATGCACTCTAACCCTAACCCTGACCCAAATCCTAACACTAAAAATGCGCTTGATTCTATACCTAACCCTAACCCTAACCCTAACCCTAACTCTCAATTCTACGAAACCTAACCCTAAACCGAACTCTAACCCTAGCACTATCCTTAATGCTCTCGATTCTAACCCTGACCCCAAACCTAACCCTAACACTAACCCTAACCCTAAATGCACTGAATTCTAATCATAACTCTATCCCTAAATGTGCCTGATTCGAACGCTATAACGAAATCATCAATTTCAACACTAACCCTAAGCCCACATGCTCTGAATTATGACCCAAAATGCTATCCTGACCCTAAGCCTAACCCAAAACCTCGATTCTACCAACACAAACCCTAACCCTAATCCTCACCCAACTCCTCCCCTACCCCTAAATGCACTCAAACCCTGACCCTAAACCCAACCCTAACGCTAAAAATGCTCCTGACTCTAACCCTAATCCTAACCCTAACCCTCACCCTAACACTGACCCTCGATTCTACGAAAGGTAACCCTATACCTAACTCTAACCCTAACACTATCCTTAAATGCACTCGATTCTAACCCTCACCCTAAACATAAACCTAACCCTATCCCTAATGCTAACCCTAAATGCACTGGATTCTAACCATAACTCTAACCCTAATGTGCTCGATTGTAACTCTAACACTAAATCGTCAATCTCAACACTAAGCCTCACCCTAAATGCACTCGACTCTAACCCAAAAGGCAATCCTGACCCTAAGCCTAACCCTAAACCTCGATTGTACCAACACAAACCCTAACCCTAATCCCAACCCTATTCCTATCCCTACCTCTATATGCACTCTAACCCTAACCCTGACCCAACCCGTAACACTAAAAATGCGCTTGATTCTATCCCTAACCCTAAACCTAACCCTAACCCTCAATTCTACGAAACCTATCCCTAAACCTAACTCTAACCCTAACACTATCCTTAAATGCTCTCGATTCTAATCCTGACCCTAATAACACTAACCCTAACCCTAAGCTTAAATATAGTGGATTCTAACCATAACTTTCACCCTAATGTGCCCGATTCTAAGTCTAACACTAAATCGTCAATCTCAACACTAACCCTAACTCTAAATGCACTCTCTTGTAACCCAAAAGGCAATCCTCACCCAACGCCTAACCCTAAACTTCGATTCTACCAACACAAACCCTAACCCTAATCCTAACCCTACCCCTACCCCTACCCCTAAATGCATTCTAACCCTACCCCTACCCCTTACACTAACCCTAACCCTAAGGAATTTTAACCAAAACTCTAACCCTAAATGTGCTCGATTCTAACCCAAACACTAAATCGTCAATTTCAACACTATCCCTAACCCTAAATGCACTCGACTCTAACCCAAAAGCCATTCCTGACCCTAAGCCTAACCCTAAACCTCGATTCTACCAACACAAACCTTAACCCTAATCCTCACCCTACTCCTACCCCTACCCCTAAATGCACTCTAAGCCGTACCCTAACGAAAACCAGAACACTAAAAATGCGCCTGATTCTAACCCGAACACTAAGCCTAAGCCTAACCTTAAGCCTAACCCGCGATGCTACGAGAGCGAACGTTAAACCTAAGTCTAACCCTACCACTATCCTTAAATGCTCTCGATTTTAACCCTGACCCTAAACCTAACCCTAACACTAACCTTAACCCTAACCCTAAATGCACTGAATTCTAACCATAACTCTAACCCTAAATGTGCTCGATTCAAACCCTAACACTAAATCTTCAATTTGAACACTAACGCAAAGCCTAACTACACTCGATTCTGATCCAAAATGCAATCCTGACCCTAAGCCTAACCCTAAACCTCGATTCTACCAACACAAACCTTAACCCTAATCCTCACCCTACTCCTACCCCTACCCCTAAATGCACTCTAAGCCGTACCCTAACGAAAACCAGAACACTAAAAATGCGCCTGATTCTAACCCGAACACTGAGCCTAAGCCTAACCTTAAGCCTAACCCTCGATGCTACGAGAGCGAACGCTAAACCTAAGTCTAACCCTAGCACTATCCTTAAATGCTCTCGATTTTAACCCTGACCCTAAACCTAACCCTAACACTAACCTTAACCCTGACCCTAAATGCACTGAATTCTAATCATAACTCTAACCCTAAATGTGCTCGATTCAAACCCTAACACTAAATCGTCAATTTGAACACTAACGCAAAGCCTAACTACACTCGATTCTGATCCAAAATGCAATCCTGACCCTAAGCCTAAACCTAAACCTCGATTCTACCAACACAAACCTTAACCCTAATCCTAACCCTACCCCTTCCACTAGCCCTAAAAGCACTTTAACCCTAACCCTCACCCTAACGCTAACACTAAAACTGTGCTTGATTCTAACCCTAACACTCACCCTAAGCTTAACCCTAAGTCTAACCCTCGATTCTACGAAAGCTAACCCTAAACCTAACTCTAACCCTAGCACTACCCTTGATGCTCTCGATTCTAACCCTGACCCTAAACCTAACAATAACCCTAACCCTAACCCTAACCCTAAATGCACTGAATTCTAATCATAACTCTATCCCTAAATGTGCCTGATTCGAACGCTATAACGAAATCATCAATTGCAACACTAACCCTAAGCCCAAATGCTCTGAATTATGACCCAAAATGCTCTCCTGACCCTAAGCCTAACCCAAAACCTCGATTCTATCAACACAAACCCTAACCCTAATCCTAACCCAACTCCTCCCCTACCCCTAAATGCACTCCAACCCTAACTCTAACCCCAATCCTAACACTAAAAATGCGCTTGATTCTAACCCTAATCCTACCCCTAACCCTAACCCAAACACTAACCATCGATTCTACGAAAGCTAACCCTATACCTAACTCTAACCCTAACACTATCCTTAAATGCACTCGATTCTAACCCTCACCCTAAACATAAACCTAACCCTATCCCTAATCCGAACCCTAAATGCACTGGATTCTAACCATAACTCTAACCCTAATGTGCTCGATTATAACCCTAACACTAAATCGTCAATCTCAACACTAAGCCTAACCCTAAATGCACACGAATCTAACCCAAAAAGCAATCGTGACCCTAAGCCTAACCCTAAACCTCGATTCTACCAACACAAACTATAACCCTAATCCCAACCCTACTCCTATCCCTACCTCTATATGCACTCTAACCCTAACCCTGACCCAAATCCTAACACTAAAAATGCGCTTGATTCTATACCTAACCCTAACCCTAAACCTAACCCTAACTCTCAATTCTACGAAACCTAACCCTAAACCGAACTCTAACCCTAGCACTATCCTTAATGCTCTCGATTCTAACCCTGACCCCAAACCTAACCCTAACCCTAACCCTAACCCTAAATGCACTGAATTCTAATCATAACTCTATCCCTAAATGTGCCTGATTCGAACGCTATAACGAAATCATCAATTTCAACACTAACCCTAAGCCCACATGCTCTGAATTATGACCCAAAATGCTATCCTGACCCTAAGCCTAACCCAAAACCTCGATTCTACCAACACAAACCCTAACCCTAATCCTCACCCAACTCCTCCCCTACCCCTAAATGCACTCAAACCCTGACCCTAAACCCAACCCTAACGCTAAAAATGCTCCTGACTCTAACCTTAATCCTAACCCTAACCCTCACCCTAACACTGACCCTCGATTCTACGAAAGGTAACCCTATACCTAACTCTAACCCTAACACTATCCTTAAATGCACTCGATTCTAACCCTCACCCTAAACATAAACCTAACCCTATCCCTAATGCTAACCCTAAATACACTGGATTCTAAGCATAACTCTAACCCTAATGTGCTCGATTGTAACCCTAACACTAAATCGTCAATCTCAACACTAAGCCTCACCCTAAATGCACTCGACTCTAACCCAAAAGGCAATCCTGACCCTAAGCCTAACCCTAAACCTCGATTCTACCAACACAAACCCTAACCCTAATCCCAACCCTACTTCTATCCCTACCTCTATATGCACTCTAACCCTAACCCTGACCCAACCCGTAACACTAAAAATGCGCTTGATTCTATCCCTAACCCTAAACCTAACCCTAACCCTCAATTCTACGAAACCTATCCCTAAACCTAACTCTAACCCTAACACTATCCTTAAATGCTCTCGATTCTAATCCTGACCCTAATAACCCTAACCCTAACCCTAAGCTTAAATATAGTGGATATTAACCATAACTCTAACCCTAATGTGCTCGATTCTAAGTCTAACACTAAATCGTCAATCTCAACACTAACCCTAACTCTAAATGCACTCTGTTGTAACCCAAAAGGCAATCCTCACCCAACGCCTAACCCTAAACTTCGATTCTACCAACACAAACCCTAACCCTAATCCTAACCCTACCCCTACCCCTACCCCTAAATGCATTCTAACCCTACCCCTACCCCTTACACTAACCCTAACTCTAACGAATTTTAACCAAAACTCTAACCCTAAATGTGCTCGATTCTAACCCAAACACTAAATCGTCAATTTCAACACTATCCCTAACCCTAAATGCACTCGACTCTAACCCAAAAGCCATTCCTGACCCTAAGCCTAACCCTAAACCTCGATTCTACCAACACAAACCTTAACCCTAATCCTCACCCTACTCCTACCCCTACCCCTACATGCACTCTAAGCCGTACCCTAACGAAAACCAGAACACTAAAAATGCGCCTGATTCTAACCCGAACACTAAGCCTAAGCCTAACCTTAAGCCTAACCCTCGATGCTACGAGAGCGAACGTTAAACCTAAGTCTAACCCTACCACTATCCTTAAATGCTCTCGATTTTAACCCTGACCCTAAACCTAACCCTAACACTAACCTTAACCCTAACCCTAAATGCACTGAATTCTAACCATAACTCTAACCCTAAATGTGCTCGATTCAAACCCTAACACTAAATCGTCAATTTGAACACTAACGCAAAGCCTAACTACACTCGATTATGATCCAAAATGCAATCCTGACCCTAAGCCTAAACCTAAACCTCGATTCTACCAACACAAACCTTATCCCTAATCCTAACCCTACCCCTTCCACGAGCCCCAAAAGCACTTTAACCCTAACCCTCACCCTAACCCTAACACTAAAACTGTGCTTGCTTCTAACCCTAACACTCACCCTAAGCCTAACCCTAAGTATAACCCTCGATTCTACGAAAGCTAACCCTAAACCTCACTCTAACCCTAGCACTACCCTTAATGCTCTCGATTCTAACTCTGACCCTAAACCTAACAATAACCCTAACCCTAACCCTAACCCTAAATGCACTGAATTCTAATCATAACTCTATCTCTAAATGTGCCTGATTCGAACACTATAACGAAATCATCAATTGCAACACTAACCCTAAGCACAAATGCTCTGAATTATGACCCAAAATGCTCTCCTGACCCTAAGCCTAACCCAAAACCTCGATTCTACCAACACAAACCCTAACCCTAATCCTAACCCAACTCCTCCCCTACCCCTAAATGCACTCCAACCCTAACTCTAACCCCAATCCTAACACTAAAAATGCGCTTGATTCTAACCCTAATCCTACCCCTAACCCTAACCCAAACACTAACCATCGATTCTACGAAAGCTAACGCTATACCTAACTCTAACCCTAACACTATCCTTAAATGCACTCGATTCTAACCCTCACCCTAAACATAAACCTAACCCTATCCCTAATGCTAACCCTAAATGCACTGGATTCTAACCATAACTCTAACCCTAATGTGCTCGATTATAACCCTAACACTAAATCGTCAATCTCAACACTAAGCCTAACCCTAAATGCACACGAATCTAACCCAAAAAGCAATCGTGACCCTAAGCCTAACCCTAAACCTCGATTCTACCAACACAAACTATAACCCTAATCCCAACCCTACTCCTATCCCTACCTCTATATGCACTCTAACCCTAACCCTGACCCAAATCCTAACACTAAAAATGCGCTTGATTCTATACCTAACCCTAACCCTAAACCAAACCCTAACTCTCAATTCTACGAAACCTAACCCTAAACCGAACTCTAACCCTAGCACTATCCTTAATGCTCTCGATTCTAACCCTGACCCCAAACCTAACCCTAACCCTAACCCTAACCCTAAATGCACTGAATTCTAATCATAACTCTATCCCTAAATGTGCCTGATTCGAACGCTATAACGAAATCATCAATTTCAACACTAACCCTAAGCCCACATGCTCTGAATTATGACCCAAAATGCTATCCTGACCCTAAGCCTAACCCAAAACCTCGATTCTACCAACACAAACCCTAACCCTAATCCTCACCCAACTCCTCCCCTACCCCTAAATGCACTCAAACCCTGACCCTAAACCCAACCCTAACGCTAAAAATGCTCCTGACTCTAACCCTAATCCTAACCCTAACCCTCACCCTAACACTGACCCTCGATTCTACGAAAGGTAACCCTATACCTAACTCTAACCCTAACACTATCCTTAAATGCACTCGATTCTAACCCTCACCCTAAACATAAACCTAACCCTATCCCTAATGCTAACCCTAAATGCACTGGATTCTAAGCATAACTCTAACCCTAATGTGCTCGATTGTAACCCTAACACTAAATCGTCAATCTCAACACTAAGCCTCACCCTAAATGCACTCGACTCTAACCCAAAAGGCAATCCTGACCCTAAGCCTAACCCTAAACCTCGATTCTACCAACACAAACCCTAACCCTAATCCCAACCCTACTTCTATCCCTACCTCTATATGCACTCTAACCCTAACCCTGACCCAACCCGTAACACTAAAAATGCGCTTGATTCTATCCCTAACCCTAACCCTAACCCTAACCCTCAATTCTACGAAACCTAACCCTAAAACTAACTCTAACCCTAACACTATCCTTAAATGCTCTCGATTCTAATCCTGACCCTAATAACCCTAACCCTAACCCTAAGCTTAAATATAGTGGATTCTAACCATAACTCTAACCCTAATGTGCTCGATTCTAAGTCTAACGCTAAATCTTCAATCTCAACACTAACCCTAACTCTAAATGCACTCTGTTGTAACCCAAAAGGCAATCCTCACCCAACGCCTAACCCTAAACTTCGATTCTACCAACACAAACCCTAACCCTAATCCTAACACTACCCCTACCCCTACCCCTAAATGCATTCTAACCCTACCCCTACCCCTTACACTAACCCTAACTCTAACGAATTTTAACCAAAACTCTAACCCTAAATGTGCTCGATTCTAACCCAAACACTAAATCGTCAATTTCAACACTATCCCTAACCCTAAATGCACTCGACTCTAACCCAAAAGCCATTCCTGACCCTAAGCCTAACCCTAAACCTCGATTCTACCAACACAAACCTTAACCCTAATCCTCACCCTACTCCTACCCCTACCCCTACATGCACTCTAAGCCGTACCCTAACGAAAACCAGAACACTAAAAATGCGCCTGATTCTAACCCGAACACTAAGCCTAAGCCTAACCTTAAGCCTAACCCTCGATGCTACGAGAGCGAACGTTAAACCTAAGTCTAACCCTACCACTATCCTTAAATGCTCTCGATTTTAACCCTGACCCTAAACCTAACCCTGACACTAACCATAACCCTAACCCTAAATGCACTGAATTCTAACCATAACTCTAACCCTAAATGTGCTCGATTCAAACCCTAACACTAAATCGTCAATTTGAACACTAACGCAAAGCCTAACTACACTCGATTCTGATCCAAAATGCAATCCTGACCCTAAGCCTAACCCTAAACCTCGATTCTACCAACACAAACCTTAACCCTAATCCTCACCCTACTCCTACACCTACCACTAAATGCACTCTAAGCCGTACCCTAACGAAAACTAGAACACTAAAAATGCGCCTGATTCTAACCCGAACACTGAGCCTAAGCCTAACCTTAAGCCTAACCCTCGATGCTACGAGAGCGAACGCTAAACCTAAGTCTAACCCTAGCACTATCCTTAAATGCTCTCGATTTTAACCCTGACCCTAAACCTAACCCTAACACTAACCTTAACCCTAACCCTAAATGCACTGAATTCTAACCATAACTCTAACCCTAAATGTGCTCGATTCAAACCCTAACACTAAATCGTCAATTTGAACACTAACGCAAAGCCTAACTACACTCGATTCTGATCCAAAATGCAATCCTGACCCTAAGCCTAAACCTAAACCTCGATTCTACCAACACAAACCTTAACCCTAATCCTAACCCTACCCCTTCCACTAGCCCTAAAAGCACTTTAACCCTAACCCTCACCCTAACGCTAACACTAAAACTGTGCTTGATTCTAACCCTAACACTCACCCTAAGCTTAACCCTAAGTCTAACCCTCGATTCTACGAAAGCTAACCCTAAACCTAACTCTAACCCTAGCACTACCCTTAAAGCTCTCGATTCTAACCCTGACCCTAAACCTAACAATAACCCTAACCCTAACCCTAACCCTAAATGCACTGAATTCTAATCATAACTCTATCCCTAAATGTGCCTGATTCGAACGCTATAACGAAATCATCAATTGCAACACTAACCCTAAGCCCAAATGCTCTGAATTATGACCCAAAATGCTCTCCTGACCCTAAGCCTAACCCAAAACCTCGATTCTATCAACACAAACCCTAACCCTAATCCTAACCCAACTCCTCCCCTACCCCTAAATGCACTCCAACCCTAACTCTAACCCCAATCCTAACACTAAAAATGCGCTTGATTCTAACCCTAATCCTACCCCTAACCCTAACCCAAACACTAACCATCGATTCTACGAAAGCTAACCCTATACCTAACTCTAACCCTAACACTATCCTTAAATGCACTCGATTCTAACCCTCACCCTAAACATAAACCTAACCCTATCCCTAATCCGAACCCTAAATGCACTGGATTCTAACCATAACTCTAACCCTAATGTGCTCGATTATAACCCTAACACTAAATCGTCAATCTCAACACTAAGCCTAACCCTAAATGCACACGAATCTAACCCAAAAAGCAATCGTGACCCTAAGCCTAACCCTAAACCTCGATTCTACCAACACAAACTATAACCCTAATCCCAACCCTACTCCTATCCCTACCTCTATATGCACTCTAACCCTAACCCTGACCCAAATCCTAACACTAAAAATGCGCTTGATTCTATACCTAACCCTAACCCTAAACCTAACCCTAACTCTCAATTCTACGAAACCTAACCCTAAACCGAACTCTAACCCTAGCACTATCCTTAATGCTCTCGATTCTAACCCTGACCCCAAACCTAACCCTAACCCTAACCCTAACCCTAAATGCACTGAATTCTAATCATAACTCTATCCCTAAATGTGCCTGATTCGAACGCTATAACGAAATCATCAATTTCAACACTAACCCTAAGCCCACATGCTCTGAATTATGACCCAAAATGCTATCCTGACCCTAAGCCTAACCCAAAACCTCGATTCTACCAACACAAACCCTAACCCTAATCCTCACCCAACTCCTCCCCTACCCCTAAATGCACTCAAACCCTGACCCTAAACCCAACCCTAACGCTAAAAATGCTCCTGACTCTAACCCTAATCCTAACCCTAACCCTCACCCTAACACTGACCCTCGATTCTACGAAAGGTAACCCTATACCTAACTCTAACCCTAACACTATCCTTAAATGCACTCGATTCTAACCCTCACCCTAAACATAAACCTAACCCTATCCCTAATGCTAACCCTAAATGCACTGGATTCTAAGCATAACTCTAACCCTAATGTGCTCGATTGTAACCCTAACACTAAATCGTCAATCTCAACACTAAGCCTCACCCTAAATGCACTCGACTCTAACCCAAAAGGCAATCCTGACCCTAAGCCTAACCCTAAACCTCGATTCTACCAACACAAACCCTAACCCTAATCCCAACCCTACTTCTATCCCTACCTCTATATGCACTCTAACCCTAACCCTGACCCAACCCGTAACACTAAAAATGCGCTTGATTCTATCCCTAACCCTAAACCTAACCCTAACCCTCAATTCTACGAAACCTATCCCTAAACCTAACTCTAACCCTAACACTATCCTTAAATGCTCTCGATTCTAATCCTGACCCTAATAACCCTAACCCTAACCCTAAGCTTAAATATAGTGGATATTAACCATAACTCTAACCCTAATGTGCTCGATTCTAAGTCTAACACTAAATCGTCAATCTCAACACTAACCCTAACTCTAAATGCACTCTGTTGTAACCCAAAAGGCAATCCTCACCCAACGCCTAACCCTAAACTTCGATTCTACCAACACAAACCCTAACCCTAATCCTAACCCTACCCCTACCCCTACCCCTAAATGCATTCTAACCCTACCCCTACCCCTTACACTAACCCTAACTCTAACGAATTTTAACCAAAACTCTAACCCTAAATGTGCTCGATTCTAACCCAAACACTAAATCGTCAATTTCAACACTATCCCTAACCCTAAATGCACTCGACTCTAACCCAAAAGCCATTCCTGACCCTAAGCCTAACCCTAAACCTCGATTCTACCAACACAAACCTTAACCCTAATCCTCACCCTACTCCTACCCCTACCCCTACATGCACTCTAAGCCGTACCCTAACGAAAACCAGAACACTAAAAATGCGCCTGATTCTAACCCGAACACTAAGCCTAAGCCTAACCTTAAGCCTAACCCTCGATGCTACGAGAGCGAACGTTAAACCTAAGTCTAACCCTACCACTATCCTTAAATGCTCTCGATTTTAACCCTGACCCTAAACCTAACCCTGACACTAACCATAACCCTAACCCTAAATGCACTGAATTCTAACCATAACTCTAACCCTAAATGTGCTCGATTCAAACCCTAACACTAAATCGTCAATTTGAACACTAACGCAAAGCCTAACTACACTCGATTCTGATCCAAAATGCAATCCTGACCCTAAGCCTAACCCTAAACCTCGATTCTACCAACACAAACCTTAACCCTAATCCTCACCCTACTCCTACACCTACCACTAAATGCACTCTAAGCCGTACCCTAACGAAAACTAGAACACTAAAAATGCGCCTGATTCTAACCCGAACACTGAGCCTAAGCCTAACCTTAAGCCTAACCCTCGATGCTACGAGAGCGAACGCTAAACCTAAGTCTAACCCTAGCACTATCCTTAAATGCTCTCGATTTTAACCCTGACCCTAAACCTAACCCTAACACTAACCTTAACCCTAACCCTAAATGCACTGAATTCTAACCATAACTCTAACCCTAAATGTGCTCGATTCAAACCCTAACACTAAATCGTCAATTTGAACACTAACGCAAAGCCTAACTACACTCGATTCTGATCCAAAATGCAATCCTGACCCTAAGCCTAAACCTAAACCTCGATTCTACCAACACAAACCTTAACCCTAATCCTAACCCTACCCCTTCCACTAGCCCTAAAAGCACTTTAACCCTAACCCTCACCCTAACGCTAACACTAAAACTGTGCTTGATTCTAACCCTAACACTCACCCTAAGCTTAACCCTAAGTCTAACCCTCGATTCTACGAAAGCTAACCCTAAACCTAACTCTAACCCTAGCACTACCCTTAAAGCTCTCGATTCTAACCCTGACCCTAAACCTAACAATAACCCTAACCCTAACCCTAACCCTAAATGCACTGAATTCTAATCATAACTCTATCCCTAAATGTGCCTGATTCGAACGCTATAACGAAATCATCAATTGCAACACTAACCCTAAGCCCAAATGCTCTGAATTATGACCCAAAATGCTCTCCTGACCCTAAGCCTAACCCAAAACCTCGATTCTATCAACACAAACCCTAACCCTAATCCTAACCCAACTCCTCCCCTACCCCTAAATGCACTCCAACCCTAACTCTAACCCCAATCCTAACACTAAAAATGCGCTTGATTCTAACCCTAATCCTACCCCTAACCCTAACCCAAACACTAACCATCGATTCTACGAAAGCTAACCCTATACCTAACTCTAACCCTAACACTATCCTTAAATGCACTCGATTCTAACCCTCACCCTAAACATAAACCTAACCCTATCCCTAATCCGAACCCTAAATGCACTGGATTCTAACCATAACTCTAACCCTAATGTGCTCGATTATAACCCTAACACTAAATCGTCAATCTCAACACTAAGCCTAACCCTAAATGCACACGAATCTAACCCAAAAAGCAATCGTGACCCTAAGCCTAACCCTAAACCTCGATTCTACCAACACAAACTATAACCCTAATCCCAACCCTACTCCTATCCCTACCTCTATATGCACTCTAACCCTAACCCTGACCCAAATCCTAACACTAAAAATGCGCTTGATTCTATACCTAACCCTAACCCTAAACCTAACCCTAACTCTCAATTCTACGAAACCTAACCCTAAACCGAACTCTAACCCTAGCACTATCCTTAATGCTCTCGATTCTAACCCTGACCCCAAACCTAACCCTAACCCTAACCCTAACCCTAAATGCACTGAATTCTAATCATAACTCTATCCCTAAATGTGCCTGATTCGAACGCTATAACGAAATCATCAATTTCAACACTAACCCTAAGCCCACATGCTCTGAATTATGACCCAAAATGCTATCCTGACCCTAAGCCTAACCCAAAACCTCGATTCTACCAACACAAACCCTAACCCTAATCCTCACCCAACTCCTCCCCTACCCCTAAATGCACTCAAACCCTGACCCTAAACCCAACCCTAACGCTAAAAATGCTCCTGACTCTAACCCTAATCCTAACCCTAACCCTCACCCTAACACTGACCCTCGATTCTACGAAAGGTAACCCTATACCTAACTCTAACCCTAACACTATCCTTAAATGCACTCGATTCTAACCCTCACCCTAAACATAAACCTAACCCTATCCCTAATGCTAACCCTAAATGCACTGGATTCTAAGCATAACTCTAACCCTAATGTGCTCGATTGTAACCCTAACACTAAATCGTCAATCTCAACACTAAGCCTCACCCTAAATGCACTCGACTCTAACCCAAAAGGCAATCCTGACCCTAAGCCTAACCCTAAACCTCGATTCTACCAACACAAACCCTAACCCTAATCCCAACCCTACTTCTATCCCTACCTCTATATGCACTCTAACCCTAACCCTGACCCAACCCGTAACACTAAAAATGCGCTTGATTCTATCCCTAACCCTAAACCTAACCCTAACCCTCAATTCTACGAAACCTATCCCTAAACCTAACTCTAACCCTAACACTATCCTTAAATGCTCTCGATTCTAATCCTGACCCTAATAACCCTAACCCTAACCCTAAGCTTAAATATAGTGGATATTAACCATAACTCTAACCCTAATGTGCTCGATTCTAAGTCTAACACTAAATCGTCAATCTCAACACTAACCCTAACTCTAAATGCACTCTGTTGTAACCCAAAAGGCAATCCTCACCCAACGCCTAACCCTAAACTTCGATTCTACCAACACAAACCCTAACCCTAATCCTAACCCTACCCCTACCCCTACCCCTAAATGCATTCTAACCCTACCCCTACCCCTTACACTAACCCTAACTCTAACGAATTTTAACCAAAACTCTAACCCTAAATGTGCTCGATTCTAACCCAAACACTAAATCGTCAATTTCAACACTATCCCTAACCCTAAATGCACTCGACTCTAACCCAAAAGCCATTCCTGACCCTAAGCCTAACCCTAAACCTCGATTCTACCAACACAAACCTTAACCCTAATCCTCACCCTACTCCTACCCCTACCCCTACATGCACTCTAAGCCGTACCCTAACGAAAACCAGAACACTAAAAATGCGCCTGATTCTAACCCGAACACTAAGCCTAAGCCTAACCTTAAGCCTAACCCTCGATGCTACGAGAGCGAACGTTAAACCTAAGTCTAACCCTACCACTATCCTTAAATGCTCTCGATTTTAACCCTGACCCTAAACCTAACCCTAACACTAACCTTAACCCTAACCCTAAATGCACTGAATTCTAACCATAACTCTAACCCTAAATGTGCTCGATTCAAACCCTAACACTAAATCGTCAATTTGAATACTAACGCAAAGCCTAACTACACTCGATTATGATCCAAAATGCAATCCTGACCCTAAGCCTAAACCTAAACCTCGATTCTACCAACACAAACCTTATCCCTAATCCTAACCCTACCCCTTCCACGAGCCCCAAAAGCACTTTAACCCTAACCCTCACCCTAACCCTAACACTAAAACTGTGCTTGCTTCTAACCCTAACACTCACCCTAAGCCTAACCCTAAGTATAACCCTCGATTCTACGAAAGCTAACCCTAAACCTCACTCTAACCCTAGCACTACCCTTAATGCTCTCGATTCTAACTCTGACCCTAAACCTAACAATAACCCTAACCCTAACCCTAACCCTAAATGCACTGAATTCTAATCATAACTCTATCTCTAAATGTGCCTGATTCGAACACTATAACGAAATCATCAATTGCAACACTAACCCTAAGCACAAATGCTCTGAATTATGACCCAAAATGCTCTCCTGACCCTAAGCCTAACCCAAAACCTCGATTCTACCAACACAAACCCTAACCCTAATCCTAACCCAACTCCTCCCCTACCCCTAAATGCACTCCAACCCTAACTCTAACCCCAATCCTAACACTAAAAATGCGCTTGATTCTAACCCTAATCCTACCCCTAACCCTAACCCAAACACTAACCATCGATTCTACGAAAGCTAACGCTATACCTAACTCTAACCCTAACACTATCCTTAAATGCACTCGATTCTAACCCTCACCCTAAACATAAACCTAACCCTATCCCTAATGCTAACCCTAAATGCACTGGATTCTAACCATAACTCTAACCCTAATGTGCTCGATTATAACCCTAACACTAAATCGTCAATCTCAACACTAAGCCTAACCCTAAATGCACACGAATCTAACCCAAAAAGCAATAGTGACCCTAAGCCTAACCCTAAACCTCGATTCTACCAACACAAACTATAACCCTAATCCCAACCCTACTCCTATCCCTACCTCTATATGCACTCTAACCCTAACCCTGACCCAAATCCTAACACTAAAAATGCGCTTGATTCTATACCTAACCCTAACCCTAAACCAAACCCTAACTCAATTCTACGAAACCTAACCCTAAACCGAACTCTAACCCTAGCACTATCCTTAATGCTCTCGATTCTAACCCTGACCCCAAACCTAACCCTAACCCTAACCCTAACCCTAAATGCACTGAATTCTAATCATAACTCTATCCCTAAATGTGCCTGATTCGAACGCTATAACGAAATCATCAATTTCAACACTAACCCTAAGCCCACATGCTCTGAATTATGACCCAAAATGCTATCCTGACCCTAAGCCTAACCCAAAACCTCGATTCTACCAACACAAACCCTAACCCTAATCCTCACCCAACTCCTCCCCTACCCCTAAATGCACTCAAACCCTGACCCTAAACCCAAACCTAACGCTAAAAATTCTCCTGACTCTAACCCTAATCCTAACCCTAACCCTCACCCTAACACTGACCCTCGATTCTACGAAAGGTAACCCTATACCTAACTCTAACCCTAACACTATCCTTAAATGCACTCGATTCTAACCCTCACCCTAAACATAAACCTAACCCTATCCCTAATGCTAACCCTAAATGCACTGGATTCTAAGCATAACTCTAACCCTAATGTGCTCGATTGTAACCCTAACACTAAATCGTCAATCTCAACACTAAGCCTCACCCTAAATGCACTCGACTCTAACCCAAAAGGCAATCCTGACCCTAAGCCTAACCCTAAACCTCGATTCTACCAACACAAACCCTAACCCTAATCCCAACCCTACTTCTATCCCTACCTCTATATGCACTCTAACCCTAACCCTGACCCAACCCCTAACACTAAAAATGCGCTTGATTCTATCCCTAACCCTAACCCTAACCCTAACCCTCAATTCTACGAAACCTAACCCTAAAACTAACTCTAACCCTAACACTATCCTTAAATGCTCTCGATTCTAATCCTGACCCTAATAACCCTAACCCTAACCCTAAGCTTAAATATAGTGGATTCTAACCATAACTCTAACCCTAATGTGCTCGATTCTAAGTCTAACGCTAAATCTTCAATCTCAACACTAACCCTAACTCTAAATGCACTCTGTTGTAACCCAAAAGGCAATCCTCACCCAACGCCTAACCCTAAACTTCGATTCTACCAACACAAACCCTAACCCTAATCCTAACACTACCCCTACCCCTACCCCTAAATGCATTCTAACCCTACCCCTACCCCTTACACTAACCCTAACTCTAACGAATTTTAACCAAAACTCTAACCCTAAATGTGCTCGATTCTAACCCAAACACTAAATCGTCAATTTCAACACTATCCCTAACCCTAAATGCACTCGACTCTAACCCAAAAGCCATTCCTGACCCTAAGCCTAACCCTAAACCTCGATTCTACCAACACAAACCTTAACCCTAATCCTCACCCTACTCCTACCCCTACCCCTACATGCACTCTAAGCCGTACCCTAACGAAAACCAGAACACTAAAAATGCGCCTGATTCTAACCCGAACACTAAGCCTAAGCCTAACCTTAAGCCTAACCCTCGATGCTACGAGAGCGAACGTTAAACCTAAGTCTAACCCTACCACTATCCTTAAATGCTCTCGATTTTAACCCTGACCCTAAACCTAACCCTGACACTAACCATAACCCTAACCCTAAATGCACTGAATTCTAACCATAACTCTAACCCTAAATGTGCTCGATTCAAACCCTAACACTAAATCGTCAATTTGAACACTAACGCAAAGCCTAACTACACTCGATTCTGATCCAAAATGCAATCCTGACCCTAAGCCTAACCCTAAACCTCAATTCTACCAACACAAACCTTAACCCTAATCCTCACCCTACTCCTACACCTACCACTAAATGCACTCTAAGCCGTACCCTAACGAAAACTAGAACACTAAAAATGCGCCTGATTCTAACCCGAACACTGAGCCTAAGCCTAACCTTAAGCCTAACCCTCGATGCTACGAGAGCGAACGCTAAACCTAAGTCTAACCCTAGCACTATCCTTAAATGCTCTCGATTTTAACCCTGACCCTAAACCTAACCCTAACACTAACCTTAACCCTAACCCTAAATGCACTGAATTCTAACCATAAACTCTAACCCTAAATGTGCTCGATTCAAACCCTAACACTAAATCGTCAATTTGAACACTAACGCAAAGCCTAACTACACTCGATTCTGATCCAAAATGCAATCCTGACCCTAAGCCTAAACCTAAACCTCGATTCTACCAACACAAACCTTAACCCTAATCCTAACCCTACCCCTTCCACTAGCCCTAAAAGCACTTTAACCCTAACCCTCACCCTAACGCTAACACTAAAACTGTGCTTGATTCTAACCCTAACACTCACCCTAAGCTTAACCCTAAGTCTAACCCTCGATTCTACGAAAGCTAACCCTAAACCTAACTCTAACCCTAGCACTACCCTTAAAGCTCTCGATTCTAACCCTGACCCTAAACCTAACAATAACCCTAACCCTAACCCTAACCCTAAATGCACTGAATTCTAATCATAACTCTATCCCTAAATGTGCCTGATTCGAACGCTATAACGAAATCATCAATTGCAACACTAACCCTAAGCCCAAATGCTCTGAATTATGACCCAAAATGCTCTCCTGACCCTAAGCCTAACCCAAAACCTCGATTCTATCAACACAAACCCTAACCCTAATCCTAACCCAACTCCTCCCCTACCCCTAAATGCACTCCAACCCTAACTCTAACCCCAATCCTAACACTAAAAATGCGCTTGATTCTAACCCTAATCCTACCCCTAACCCTAACCCAAACACTAACCATCGATTCTACGAAAGCTAACCCTATACCTAACTCTAACCCTAACACTATCCTTAAATGCACTCGATTCTAACCCTCACCCTAAACATAAACCTAACCCTATCCCTAATCCGAACCCTAAATGAACTGGATTCTAACCATAACTCTAACCCTAATGTGCTCGATTATAACCCTAACACTAAATCGTCAATCTCAACACTAAGCCTAACCCTAAATGCACACGAATCTAACCCAAAAAGCAATCGTGACCCTAAGCCTAACCCTAAACCTCGATTCTACCAACACAAACTATAACCCTAATCCCAACCCTACTCCTATCCCTACCTCTATATGCACTCTAACCCTAACCCTGACCCAAATCCTAACACTAAAAATGCGCTTGATTCTATACCTAACCCTAACCCTAAACCTAACCCTAACTCTCAATTCTACGAAACCTAACCCTAAACCGAACTCTAACCCTAGCACTATCCTTAATGCTCTCGATTCTAACCCTGACCCCAAACCTAACCCTAACCCTAACCCTAACCCTAAATGCACTGAATTCTAATCATAACTCTATCCCTAAATGTGCCTGATTCGAACGCTATAACGAAATCATCAATTTCAACACTAACCCTAAGCCCACATGCTCTGAATTATGACCCAAAATGCTATCCTGACCCTAAGCCTAACCCAAAACCTCGATTCTACCAACACAAACCCTAACCCTAATCCTCACCCAACTCCTCCCCTACCCCTAAATGCACTCAAACCCTGACCCTAAACCCAACCCTAACGCTAAAAATGCTCCTGACTCTAACCCTAATCCTAACCCTAACCCTCACCCTAACACTGACCCTCGATTCTACGAAAGGTAACCCTATACCTAACTCTAACCCTAACACTATCCTTAAATGCACTCGATTCTAACCCTCACCCTAAACATAAACCTAACCCTATCCCTAATGCTAACCCTAAATGCACTGGATTCTAAGCATAACTCTAACCCTAATGTGCTCGATTGTAACCCTAACACTAAATCGTCAATCTCAACACTAAGCCTCACCCTAAATGCACTCGACTCTAACCCAAAAGGCAATCCTGACCCTAAGCCTAACCCTAAACCTCGATTCTACCAACACAAACCCTAACCCTAATCCCAACCCTACTTCTATCCCTACCTCTATATGCACTCTAACCCTAACCCTGACCCAACCCGTAACACTAAAAATGCGCTTGATTCTATCCCTAACCCTAAACCTAACCCTAACCCTCAATTCTACGAAACCTATCCCTAAACCTAACTCTAACCCTAACACTATCCTTAAATGCTCTCGATTCTAATCCTGACCCTAATAACCCTAACCCTAACCCTAAGCTTAAATATAGTGGATATTAACCATAACTCTAACCCTAATGTGCTCGATTCTAAGTCTAACACTAAATCGTCAATCTCAACACTAACCCTAACTCTAAATGCACTCTGTTGTAACCCAAAAGGCAATCCTCACCCAACGCCTAACCCTAAACTTCGATTCTACCAACACAAACCCTAACCCTAATCCTAACCCTACCCCTACCCCTACCCCTAAATGCATTCTAACCCTACCCCTACCCCTTACACTAACCCTAACTCTAACGAATTTTAACCAAAACTCTAACCCTAAATGTGCTCGATTCTAACCCAAACACTAAATCGTCAATTTCAACACTATCCCTAACCCTAAATGCACTCGACTCTAACCCAAAAGCCATTCCTGACCCTAAGCCTAACCCTAAACCTCGATTCTACCAACACAAACCTTAACCCTAATCCTCACCCTACTCCTACCCCTACCCCTACATGCACTCTAAGCCGTACCCTAACGAAAACCAGAACACTAAAAATGCGCCTGATTCTAACCCGAACACTAAGCCTAAGCCTAACCTTAAGCCTAACCCTCGATGCTACGAGAGCGAACGTTAAACCTAAGTCTAACCCTACCACTATCCTTAAATGCTCTCGATTTTAACCCTGACCCTAAACCTAACCCTAACACTAACCTTAACCCTAACCCTAAATGCACTGAATTCTAACCATAACTCTAACCCTAAATGTGCTCGATTCAAACCCTAACACTAAATCGTCAATTTGAATACTAACGCAAAGCCTAACTACACTCGATTATGATCCAAAATGCAATCCTGACCCTAAGCCTAAACCTAAACCTCGATTCTACCAACACAAACCTTATCCCTAATCCTAACCCTACCCCTTCCACGAGCCCCAAAAGCACTTTAACCCTAACCCTCACCCTAACCCTAACACTAAAACTGTGCTTGCTTCTAACCCTAACACTCACCCTAAGCCTAACCCTAAGTATAACCCTCGATTCTACGAAAGCTAACCCTAAACCTCACTCTAAGCCTAGCACTACCCTTAATGCTCTCGATTCTAACTCTGACCCTAAACCTAACAATAACCCTAACCCTAACCCTAACCCTAAATGCACTGAATTCTAATCATAACTCTATCTCTAAATGTGCCTGATTCGAACACTATAACGAAATCATCAATTGCAACACTAACCCTAAGCACAAATGCTCTGAATTATGACCCAAAATGCTCTCCTGACCCTAAGCCTAACCCAAAACCTCGATTCTACCAACACAAACCCTAACCCTAATCCTAACCCAACTCCTCCCCTACCCCTAAATGCACTCCAACCCTAACTCTAACCCCAATCCTAACACTAAAAATGCGCTTGATTCTAACCCTAATCCTACCCCTAACCCTAACCCAAACACTAACCATCGATTCTACGAAAGCTAACGCTATACCTAACTCTAACCCTAACACTATCCTTAAATGCACTCGATTCTAACCCTCACCCTAAACATAAACCTAACCCTATCCCTAATGCTAACCCTAAATGCACTGGATTCTAACCATAACTCTAACCCTAATGTGCTCGATTATAACCCTAACACTAAATCGTCAATCTCAACACTAAGCCTAACCCTAAATGCACACGAATCTAACCCAAAAAGCAATCGTGACCCTAAGCCTAACCCTAAACCTCGATTCTACCAACACAAACTATAACCCTAATCCCAACCTTACTCCTATCCCTACCTCTATATGCACTCTAACCCTAACCCTGACCCAAATCCTAACACTAAAAATGCGCTTGATTCTATACCTAACCCTAACCCTAAACCAAACCCTAACTCAATTCTACGAAACCTAACCCTAAACCGAACTCTAACCCTAGCACTATCCTTAATGCTCTCGATTCTAACCCTGACCCCAAACCTAACCCTAACCCTAACCCTAACCCTAAATGCACTGAATTCTAATCATAACTCTATCCCTAAATGTGCCTGATTCGAACGCTATACACGAAATCATCAATTTCAACACTAACCCTAAGCCCACATGCTCTGAATTATGACCCAAAATGCTATCCTGACCCTAAGCCTAACCCAAAACCTCGATTCTACCAACACAAACCCTAACCCTAATCCTCACCCAACTCCCTCCCCTACCCCTAAATGCACTCCAAACCCTGACCCTAAACCCAAACCTAACGCTAAAAATTCTCCTGACTCTAACCCTAATCCTAAACCCTAACCCTCACCCTAACACTGACCCTCGATTCTACGAAAGGTAACCCTATACCTAACTCTAACCCTAACACTATCCTTAAATGCACTCGATTCTAACCCTCACCCCTAAACATAAACCTAACCCTATCCCTAATGCTAACCCTAAATGCACTGGATTCTAAGCATAACTCTAACCCTAATGTGCTCGATTGTAACCCTAACACTAAATCGTCAATCTCAACACTAAGCCTCACCCTAAATGCACTCGACTCTAACCCAAAAGGCAATCCTGACCCTAAGCCTAACCCTAAACCTCGATTCTACCAACACAAACCCTAACCCTAATCCCAACCCTACTTCTATCCCTACCTCTATATGCACTCTAACCCTAACCCTGACCCAACCCCTAACACTAAAAATGCGCTTGATTCTATCCCTAACCCTAACCCTAACCCTAACCCTCAATTCTACGAAACCTAACCCTAAAACTAACTCTAACCCTAACACTATCCTTAAATGCTCTCGATTCTAATCCTGACCCTAATAACCCTAACCTAACCCTAAGCTTAAATATAGTGGATTCTAACCATAACTCTAACCCTAATGTGCTCGATTCTAAGTCTAACGCTAAATCTTCAATCTCAACACTAACCCTAACTCTAAATGCACTCTGTTGTAACCCAAAAGGCAATCCTCACCCAACGCCTAACCCTAAACTTCGATTCTACCAACACAAACCCTAACCCTAATCCTAACACTACCCCTACCCCCCTACCCCTAAATGCATTCTAACCCTACCCCTACCCCTTACACTAACCCTAACTCTAACGAATTTTAACCAAAACTCTAACCCTAAATGTGCTCGATTCTAACCCAAACACTAAATCGTCAATTTCAACACTATCCCTAACCCTAAATGCACTCGGACCTCTAACCCAAAAGCCATTCCTGACCCTAAGCCTAACCCTAAACCTCGATTCTACCAACACAAACCTTAACCCTAATCCTCACCCTACTCCTACCCCTACCCCTACATGCACTCTAAGCCGTACCCTACGACAAACCCAGAACACTAAAAATGCGCCTGATTCTAACCCGAACACTAAGCCTAAGCCTAACCTTAAGCCTAACCCTCGATGCTACGAGAGCGAACGTTAAACCCTAAGTCTAACCCTACCACTATCCTTAAATGCTCTCGATTTTAACCCTGACCCTAAACCTAACCCTGACACTAACCCATAACCCTAACCCTAAATGCACTGAATTCTAACCATAACTCTAACCCTAAATGTGCTCGATTCAAACCCTAACACTAAATCGTCAATTTGAACACTAACGCAAAGCCTAACTACACTCGATTCTGATCCAAAATGCAATCCTGACCCCTAAGCCCTAACCCTAAACCTCGATTCTACCAACACAAACCTTAACCCTAATCCTCACCCTACTCCTACACCTACCACTAAATGCACTCTAAGCCGTACCCTAACGAAAACTAGAACACTAAAAATGCGCCTGATTCTAACCCGAACACTGAGCCTAAGCCTAACCTTAAGCCTAACCCTCGATGCTACGAGAGCGAACGCTAAACCTAAGTCTAACCCTAGCACTATCCTTAAATTCTCTCGATTTTAACCCTGACCCTAAACCTAACCCTAACACTAACCTTAACCCTAACCCTAAATGCACTGAATTCTAACCATAACTCTAACCCTAAATGTGCTCGATTCAAACCCTAACACTAAATCGTCAATTTGAACACTAACGCAAAGCCTAACTACACTCGATTCAGATCCAAAATGCAATCCTGACCCTAAGCCTTAAACCCTAAACCATCGATTCTACCAACACAAACCTTAACCCTAATCCCTAACCCCTACCCCTTCCACTAGCCCTAAAAGCACTTTAAACCCTAACCCTCACCCTAACGCTAACACTAAAACTGTGCTTGATTCTAACCCTAACACTCACCCTAAGCTTAACCCTAAGTCTAACCCTCGATTCTACGAAAGCTAACCCTAAACCTAACTCTAACCCTAGCACTACCCTTAAAGCTCTCGATTCTAACCCCTGACCCTAAACCTAACAATAACCCTAACCCTAACCCTAACCCTAATGCACTGAATTCTAATCATAACTCTATCCCTAAATGTGCCTGATTCGATACGCTATAACGAAATCATCAATTGCAACACTAACCCTAAGCCCAAATGCTCTGAATTATGACCCAAAATGCTCTCCTGACCCTAAGCCTAACCCAAAACCTCGATTCTATCAACACAAACCCTAACCCTAATCCTAACCCAACTCCTCCCCTACCCCCTAAATGCACTCCAACCCTAACTCTAACCCCAATCCTAACACTAAAAATGCGCTTATATCTAACCCTAATCCTACCCCTAACCCTAACCCTAACACTAACCATCGATTCTACGAAAGCTAACCCTATACCTAACTCTAACCCTAACACTATCCTTAAATGCACTCGATTCTAACCGTCACCCCTAAACATAAACCTAACCCTATCCCTAATCCTAACCCTAAATGCAGTGGTTTCTAACCATAACTCTAAACCTAAAGTGTTCGATTATAACCCTAACACTAAATCGTCAATCTCAACACTAAGCCTAACCCTAAATGCACTCGACCTCTAACCCAAAAAGCAATCCTGACCCTAAGCCTAACCCTAAACCTCGATTCTACCCAACACAAACTCTAACCCTAATCCCAACCCTACTCTATCCCTACCTCTATATGCACTCTAACCCTAACCCCTGACCCAACCCCTAACACTAAAAATGCGCTTGATTCTATACCTAACCCTAACCCTAACCCTAACCCCTAACCCTCAATTCTACGAAACCTGACCCTAAACCTAACTCTAGCCCTAGCACGATCCTTAATGCTCTCGATTCTAACCCTGACCCTAAACCTAACCCTAACCCTAACCCTAAATGCACTGAATTCAAATCATAACTCTATCCCTAAATGTGCCTGATTCGAAAGCTATAAGGAAATCATCACTTTTCAACACTAACCCTAAGCCCAAATGCTCTGAATTATGACCCAAAATGCTCTCCTGACCCTAAGCCGAACCCAAAACCTTCGATTCTACCAACAGAAACCCTACCACCCGAATCCTAACCCAACTCCTCCCCTACCTCCTAAATGCACTCAAAACCCTGACCCTAACCCCAACCCTAACGGATAAAAATGCTCCTGACTCCAACCCTAATCCTAACCCTAAGCCTCACCCTAACACTGACCCTCGATTCTACGAAAGGTAATCCTACACCTAACTCTAACCCTAAAACTATCCTTAAATGCACTCGATTCTAACCCTCACCCCTAAACATAAACCTAGCCCTATCCCCTAATGCTAACCCTAAATGCACTGGATTCTAACCATAACTCTAACCCTAATGTGCTCGATTATAACCCTAACACTAAATCGTCATTCTCAACAATAAGCCTCACCCTAAATGCACTCTACTCTAACCCGAAAAGGCAATCCTGACCCTAAGGCTAACCCTAAACCTCGATTCTACCACACAAACCCTAACACTCCTAATATGCCGAACCCTACCTCTATCCCTACCTCTATATGCACTCTAACCCTAACCCTGACCCAACCTGTAACACTAAAAATGCGCTTAATTCTATCCCTAACCCTAACCCTAACCCTAACCCTCAATTCTACGAAACCTAACCCTAAACCTCACTCTAACCCTAACACTATCCTTAAATGCTCTCGATTCTAATCCTGACCCTAATAACCCTAACCCTAACCCTAAGCTTAAATATAGTGGATTCTAACCATAACTCTAACCCTAATGTGCTCGATTCTAAGTCTAACACTAAATCGTCAATCTCAACACTAACCCCTAACTCTAAATGCACTCTGTTGTAACCT
>NW_027325352.1:0-126569 GCF_028372415.1 Notamacropus eugenii | reverse complement strand
ACTAACTCGTCAATTTCAACACTATCCCTAACCCTAAATGCACTCGACTCTAACCCAAAAGCCGTTCCTGACCCGAAGCCTAACCCTAAACCTCGATTCTACCAACACAAACCTTAACGCTAATCCTAACCCTATCCCTTCCACTAGCCTTAAAAGCACTTTAACCCTAATCCTCACCCTAACGCTAACACTAAAACTGTGCTTGATTCTAACTCTAACACTCACCCTAAGCCTAACCCTAAGTCTAACCCTCGATTCTACGAAAGCTAACCCTAAACCTAACTCCAACCCTGGCACTATCCTTAATGCACTCGATTCTAACCCTCACCCTAAACATAAACCTAACCATATCCCTAATCCTAACCCTAAATGCAATGGATTCTAACCATTACTCTAACCCTAATGTGCTCGATTATAACCCTAACACTAAATCGTCAATCTCAACACTAAGTCTAACCCTAAATGCACTCGACTCTAACCCAAAAGGCATTCCTGACCCTAAGCCTAACCCAAAACCTCAATTCTACCAACACAAACTCTAAGCCTAATCCTAACCCACCTCCTCCCCTACCCCTAAATGCACGCAAACCCTGACCCTAACCCCAACCCTAACGCTAAAAATGCTCCTGAGTTTAACCTTACTCCTAACCCTAACCCTCACCCTAACACTGACCATCGATTCTATGAAAGCTAACCCTATACCTAACTCAAACACTAACACTATCCTTAAATGCACTCGACTCTAACACTCACCCTAAACATAAACCTAACCCTATCCCTAATCCTAACCCTAAATGCACTGGATTCTAACCATAACTCTAACCCTAATGTGCTCGATTATAACCCTAACACTAAATCGTCAATCTCAACACTAAGCCTAACCTTAAATGCACTCGACTCTAACCCAAAAGGCAAACCTGACCCTAAGGCTAACCCTAAACCCCGATTCTACCAACACAAACCCTAACCCTAATCCCAACCCTACTCCTATCCCTACCTCTATATGCACTCTAACCCTAACCCTGACCTAACCCCTAACACTAAAAATGCGCTTGATTCTATCTATAACCCTAACCCTAACCCTAATCCTAACCCTCAATTTTACGACACCTAACCCTAAACCTAACTCTAACCCTAACACTATCCTTAAATGCTCTCGATTCCAATCCTCAGCCTAATAACCCTAACCCAAACCCTAAGCTTAAATATAGTGGATTCTAACCATAACTCTAACCCTAATGTGCTCGATTCTAAGTCTAACACTAAATCATCAATGTCAACACTAACCCTAACTCTAAATGCACTCAGTTGTAACCCAAAAGGCATCCTCACCCTACGCCTAACCCTAAACTTCGATTCTACCTACACAAACCATAACGTTAATCCTAACCCTACCCCTACCCCTACCCCTAAATGCACTCTAACCCTACCCCGACCCCTTACACTAACCATAACCCTAACGAATTCTAACCAAAACTCTAACCCTAAATGTGCTCGATTCTAACCCAAACACTAAATCGTCAATTTCAACACTATCCCTAACCCTAAATGCACTCGACTCTAACCCAAAAGCCATTCCTGACCCGAAGCCTAACCCTAAAACTCGATTCTACAAACACAAACCTTAACCCTAATCCTAACCCTATCCCTTCCACTAGCCCTAAAAGCACTTTAACCCTAATCCTCACCCTAAGGCTAACACTAAAACTGTGCTTCATTCTAACCCTAACCCTCACCCTAAGCCTAACCCTAAGCCTAACTCTCGATTCTACGAAAGCTAACACTAAACCTAACTCTATCCCTGGCACTATCCTTAATGCTCTCGATTCTAACCCTCACCCTAAACATAAACCTAACCCTATCCCTAATCCTAACCCTAAATGCACTGGATTCTAACCATAACTCTAACCCTAATGTGCTCGATTATAACCCTAACACTAAATCGTCAATCTCACCACTAAGCCCAACCCTAAATGCACTCGACTCTAACGCTAAAGGCAATCCTGACCTTAAGCCTAACCCTAAACCTCGATTCTAAAATCAAAAACACTAACCCTAATATCAACCCTACTCCTATCCCTACCTCTATATGCACTCTAACACTAACCCTGACCCAACCCCTAACACTAAAAATGTGCTTGATTCTCTCCCTCACCCTAACCCTAACCCTAACCCTCAATTCTACGAAACCTAACCCTAAACCTAACTCTAACCCTAAAATTATCCTTAAGTGCTCTCGATTCTAAACCTGACCCTAATAACCCTAACCCTAACCCTAAGCTTAAATATAGTGGATTCTAACCGTAACTCTAACGCTAATGTGCTCGATCATAACCCTAACACTAAATCGTCAATCTCAACACTAAGCCTAACCCAAATGCACTCGACTCTAACCCAAAAGGGAAACCTGACCCTAAGGCTAACCCTACACCCCGATACTACCAACACAAACCCTAACCCTAATCCCAACCCTACTCCTATCCTTACCTCTCTATGCACCCTAACCCTAACCCTGACCCAACCCCTAACCCTAAAACTGCGCTTGATTCTATCCATAACCCTAACCCTAACCCTAATCCTAACCCTCAATTTTACGACACCTAACCCTTAACCTAACTCTAACCCTAACACTATCCTTAAATGCTCTCGATTCTAATCCTGACCCTAATAACCCTAACCCTAACCCTAAGCTTAAATATAGTGGATTCTAACCATAACTCTAACCCTAATGTGCTCGATTCTAAGTCTAACACTGAATCATCAATCTCAACACTAAGCCTAACCCTAAATGCACTCGACTCTAACCCAAAAGCCATTCCTGACCCGAAGCCTAACCCTAAACCTCGATTCTACCAACACAAACCTTAACCCTAATCCTAACCCTATCCCTTCCACTAGCCCTAAAAGCACTTTAACCCTAATCCTCACCCTAACGCTAACACTAAAACTGTGCTTGATTCTAACCCTAACCCTCACCCTAAGCCTAACCCTAAGACTAACCCTCGATTCTACGAAAGCTAACCCTAAACCTAACTCTAACCCTAGCACTACCCTTAATGCTCTCGATTCTAACCCAGACCCTAAACCTAACCCTAACCCTAACCCTAACCCTACATGCACTGAATTCTAATCATAACTCTATCCCTAAATGTTCCTGATTCGAACGCTATAACTAAATCATCAATTTCAACACTAACCCTAAGCCCAAATGCTCTGAATTATGACCCAAAATGCTCTCCTGACTCTAAGCCTAACCGAAAACCTCGATTCTACCAACACAAACCATAACCCTAATCCTAACCCAACTCCTCCCCTACCCCTAAATGCACTCCAACCCTAACTCTAACCCCAATCCTAACATTAAAAATGTGCTTGATTCTAACCCTAATCCTACCCCTAACCCTAACCCTAACACTAACCATCGATTCTACGAAATCTAACCCTGTACCTAACTTTAACCCTAACACTATCCTTAAATGCACTCGATTCTAACCCTCACCCTAAACATAAACCTAACCCTATCCCTAATCCTAACCCTAAATGCACTGGATTCTAACCATAACTCTAACCCTAATGTGCTCGATTATAACCCTAACACTAAATCGTCAATCTCAACACTGAGCCTAACACTAAATGCACTCGACTCCAACCCAAAAGGCATTCCTGACCCTAAGCCTAACCCTAAACCTCGATTCTACCAACACAAACCCTAACCCTAATCCCAACCCTACTCCTATCCCTACCTCTATATGCACTCTTACCCTAACCCTGACGCAACCCCTAACACTAAAAATGCGCTTGATTCTATCCCTAACCCTAACCCTAACCCTAACCCTCAATTCTACGAAACCTAACCCTAAACCTAACTCTAACCCTAACACTATCCTTAAATGCTCTCGATTCTAATCCTCACCCTAATAACCTTAACCCTAACCCTAAGCTTAAATATAGTGGATTCTAACCATAACTCTAACCCTAATGTGCTCGATTCTAAGTCTAACACTAAATCATCAATCGCAACACTAAGCCTAATCCTAAATGCACTTGACTCTAACCCAAAAGGCATTCCCGACCCTAAGCCTAACCCAAAACCTCGATTCTACCAACACAAACTCTAAGCCTAATCCTAACCCAACTCCTCCCCTACCCCTAAATGCACTCAAACCCAGACCCTAACCCCAACCCTAACGCTAAAAATGCTCCTGAGTCTAACCTTAATCCTAACAGTAACCCTCACCCTAACACTGACCCTCGATTCTACGAAAGCTAACCCTATACCTAACTCAAACCCTAACACTATCCTTAAATGCATTCGATTCTAACCCTCACTCGAAACATAAACCTAACCCTATCCCTAATGCTAACCTTAAATGCAGTGGATTCTAACCATAACTCTAACCCTAATGTGCTCGATTATAGCCCTAACACTAAATTGTCAATCTCAACACAAAGCCTAACCTTAAATGCACTCGACTCTAACCCTAAAGGCAATCCTGACCCTAAGTCTAACCCTAAACCTCGATTCTACCAACACAAACCCTAAGCCTAATCCCAACCCTACTCCTATCCCTACCTCTATATGCACTCTAACCCTAACCCTGACCCAACCCTGAACACTAAAAATGCGCTTGATTCTATCCCTAACCCTAACCCTAACCCTAACCCTCAATTCTACGAAACCTAACCCTAAACCTAACTCTAACCCTAACACTATCCTTAAATGCTCTCGATTCTAATCCTGACCCTAATAACCCTAACCCTAAACCTAAGCTTAAATATAGTGGATTCTAACCATAACTCTAACCCTAATGTGCTCGATTCTAAGTCTAACACTAAATCGTCAACCTCAACACTAACCCTAACTCTAAATGCACTCAGTTGTAACCCAAAAGGCATCCTCACCCTACGCCTAACCCTAAACTTCGATTCTACCAACACAAACCATAACGTTAATCCTAACCCTACCCCTACCCCTGCCCCTAAATGCACTCTTACCCTACCCCGACCCCTTACACTAACCATAACCCTAACGAATTCTAACCAAAACTCTAACCCTAAATGTGCTCGGTTCTAACCCAAACACTAACTCGTCAATTTCAACACTATCCCTAACCCTAAATGCACTCGACTCTAACCCAAAAGCCGTTCCTGACCCGAAGCCTAACCCTAAACCTCGATTCTACCAACACAAACCTTAACGCTAATCCTAACCCTATCCCTTCCACTAGCCTTAAAAGCACTTTAACCCTAATCCTCACCCTAACGCTAACACTAAAACTGTGCTTGATTCTAACTCTAACACTCACCCTAAGCCTAACCCTAAGTCTAACCCTCGATTCTACGAAAGCTAACCCTAAACCTAACTCCAACCCTGGCACTATCCTTAATGCACTCGATTCTAACCCTCACCCTAAACATAAACCTAACCATATCCCTAATCCTAACCCTAAATGCAATGGATTCTAACCATTACTCTAACCCTAATGTGCTCGATTATAACCCTAACACTAAATCGTCAATCTCAACACTAAGTCTAACCCTAAATGCACTCGACTCTAACCCAAAAGGCATTCCTGACCCTAAGCCTAACCCAAAACCTCAATTCTACCAACACAAACTCTAAGCCTAATCCTAACCCACCTCCTCCCCTACCCCTAAATGCACGCAAACCCTGACCCTAACCCCAACCCTAACGCTAAAAATGCTCCTGAGTTTAACCTTACTCCTAACCCTAACCCTCACCCTAACACTGACCATCGATTCTATGAAAGCTAACCCTATACCTAACTCAAACACTAACACTATCCTTAAATGCACTCGACTCTAACACTCACCCTAAACATAAACCTAACCCTATCCCTAATCCTAACCCTAAATGCACTGGATTCTAACCATAACTCTAACCCTAATGTGCTCGATTATAACCCTAACACTAAATCGTCAATCTCAACACTAAGCCTAACCTTAAATGCACTCGACTCTAACCCTAAAGGCAAACCTGACCCTAAGGCTAACCCTAAACCCCGATTCTACCAACACAAACCCTAACCCTAATCCCAACCCTACTCCTATTCCTACCTCTATATGCACTCTAACCCTAACCCTGACCTAACCCCTAACACTAAAAATGCGCTTGATTCTATCTATAACCCTAACCCTAACCCTAATCCTAACCCTCAATTTTACGACACCTAACCCTAAACCTAACTCTAACCCTAACACTATCCTTAAATGCTCTCGATTCCAATCCTCAGCCTAATAACCCTAACCCAAACCCTAAGCTTAAATATAGTGGATTCTAACCATAACTCTAACCCTAATGTGCTCGATTCTAAGTCTAACACTAAATCATCAATGTCAACACTAACCCTAACTCTAAATGCACTCAGTTGTAACCCAAAAGGCATCCTCACCCTACGCCTAACCCTAAACTTCGATTCTACCTACACAAACCATAACGTTAATCCTAACCCTACCCCTACCCCTACCCCTAAATGCACTCTAACCCTACCCCGACCCCTTACACTAACCATAACCCTAACGAATTCTAACCAAAACTCTAACCCTAAATGTGCTCGATTCTAACCCAAACACTAAATCGTCAATTTCAACACTATCCCTAACCCTAAATGCACTCGACTCTAACCCAAAAGCCATTCCTGACCCGAAGCCTAACCCTAAAACTCGATTCTACAAACACAAACCTTAACCCTAATCCTAACCCTATCCCTTCCACTAGCCCTAAAAGCACTTTAACCCTAATCCTCACCCTAAGGCTAACACTAAAACTGTGCTTCATTCTAACCCTAACCCTCACCCTAAGCCTAACCCTAAGCCTAACTCTCGATTCTACGAAAGCTAACACTAAACCTAACTCTATCCCTGGCACTATCCTTAATGCTCTCGATTCTAACCCTCACCCTAAACATAAACCTAACCCTATCCCTAATCCTAACCCTAAATGCACTGGATTCTAACCATAACTCTAACCCTAATGTGCTCGATTATAACCCTAACACTAAATCGTCAATCTCACCACTAAGCCCAACCCTAAATGCACTCGACTCTAACGCTAAAGGCAATCCTGACCTTAAGCCTAACCCTAAACCTCGATTCTAAAATCAAAAACACTAACCCTAATATCAACCCTACTCCTATCCCTACCTCTATATGCACTCTAACACTAACCCTGACCCAACCCCTAACACTAAAAATGTGCTTGATTCTCTCCCTCACCCTAACCCTAACCCTAACCCTCAATTCTACGAAACCTAACCCTAAACCTAACTCTAACCCTAAAACTATCCTTAAGTGCTCTCGATTCTAAACCTGACCCTAATAACCCTAACCCTAACCCTAAGCTTAAATATAGTGGATTCTAACCGTAACTCTAACGCTAATGTGCTCGATCATAACCCTAACACTAAATCGTCAATCTCAACACTAAGCCTAACCCAAATGCACTCGACTCTAACCCAAAAGGGAAACCTGACCCTAAGGCTAACCCTACACCCCGATACTACCAACACAAACCCTAACCCTAATCCCAACCCTACTCCTATCCTTACCTCTCTATGCACCCTAACCCTAACCCTGACCCAACCCCTAACCCTAAAACTGCGCTTGATTCTATCCATAACCCTAACCCTAACCCTAATCCTAACCCTCAATTTTACGACACCTAACCCTTAACCTAACTCTAACCCTAACACTATCCTTAAATGCTCTCGATTCTAATCCTGACCCTAATAACCCTAACCCTAACCCTAAGCTTAAATATAGTGGATTCTAACCATAACTCTAACCCTAATGTGCTCGATTCTAAGTCTAACACTGAATCATCAATCTCAACACTAAGCCTAACCCTAAATGCACTCGACTCTAACCCAAAAGCCATTCCTGACCCGAAGCCTAACCCTAAACCTCGATTCTACCAACACAAACCTTAACCCTAATCCTAACCCTATCCCTTCCACTAGCCCTAAAAGCACTTTAACCCTAATCCTCACCCTAACGCTAACACTAAAACTGTGCTTGATTCTAACCCTAACCCTCACCCTAAGCCTAACCCTAAGACTAACCCTCGATTCTACGAAAGCTAACCCTAAACCTAACTCTAACCCTAGCACTACCCTTAATGCTCTCGATTCTAACCCAGACCCTAAACCTAACCCTAACCCTAACCCTAACCCTACATGCACTGAATTCTAATCATAACTCTATCCCTAAATGTTCCTGATTCGAACGCTATAACTAAATCATCAATTTCAACACTAACCCTAAGCCCAAATGCTCTGAATTATGACCCAAAATGCTCTCCTGACTCTAAGCCTAACCGAAAACCTCGATTCTACCAACACAAACCATAACCCTAATCCTAACCCAACTCCTCCCCTACCCCTAAATGCACTCCAACCCTAACTCTAACCCCAATCCTAACATTAAAAATGTGCTTGATTCTAACCCTAATCCTACCCCTAACCCTAACCCTAACACTAACCATCGATTCTACGAAATCTAACCCTGTACCTAACTTTAACCCTAACACTATCCTTAAATGCACTCGATTCTAACCCTCACCCTAAACATAAACCTAACCCTATCCCTAATCCTAACCCTAAATGCACTGGATTCTAACCATAACTCTAACCCTAATGTGCTCGATTATAACCCTAACACTAAATCGTCAATCTCAACACTGAGCCTAACACTAAATGCACTCGACTCCAACCCAAAAGGCATTCCTGACCCTAAGCCTAACCCTAAACCTCGATTCTACCAACACAAACCCTAACCCTAATCCCAACCCTACTCCTATCCCTACCTCTATATGCACTCTTACCCTAACCCTGACGCAACCCCTAACACTAAAAATGCGCTTGATTCTATCCCTAACCCTAACCCTAACCCTAACCCTCAATTCTACGAAACCTAACCCTAAACCTAACTCTAACCCTAACACTATCCTTAAATGCTCTCGATTCTAATCCTCACCCTAATAACCTTAACCCTAACCCTAAGCTTAAATATAGTGGATTCTAACCATAACTCTAACCCTAATGTGCTCGATTCTAAGTCTAACACTAAATCATCAATCGCAACACTAAGCCTAATCCTAAATGCACTTGACTCTAACCCAAAAGGCATTCCCGACCCTAAGCCTAACCCAAAACCTCGATTCTACCAACACAAACTCTAAGCCTAATCCTAACCCAACTCCTCCCCTACCCCTAAATGCACTCAAACCCAGACCCTAACCCCAACCCTAACGCTAAAAATGCTCCTGAGTCTAACCTTAATCCTAACAGTAACCCTCACCCTAACACTGACCCTCGATTCTACGAAAGCTAACCCTATACCTAACTCAAACCCTAACACTATCCTTAAATGCATTCGATTCTAACCCTCACTCGAAACATAAACCTAACCCTATCCCTAATGCTAACCTTAAATGCAGTGGATTCTAACCATAACTCTAACCCTAATGTGCTCGATTATAGCCCTAACACTAAATTGTCAATCTCAACACAAAGCCTAACCTTAAATGCACTCGACTCTAACCCTAAAGGCAATCCTGACCCTAAGTCTAACCCTAAACCTCGATTCTACCAACACAAACCCTAAGCCTAATCCCAACCCTACTCCTATCCCTACCTCTATATGCACTCTAACCCTAACCCTGACCCAACCCTGAACACTAAAAATGCGCTTGATTCTATCCTTAACCCTAACCCTAACCCTAACCCTCAATTCTACGAAACCTAACCCTAAACCTAACTCTAACCCTAACACTATCCTTAAATGCTCTCGATTCTAATCCTGACCCTAATAACCCTAACCCTAAACCTAAGCTTAAATATAGTGGATTCTAACCATAACTCTAACCCTAATGTGCTCGATTCTAAGTCTAACACTAAATCGTCAACCTCAACACTAACCCTAACTCTAAATGCACTCAGTTGTAACCCAAAAGGCATCCTCACCCTACGCCTAACCCTAAACTTCGATTCTACCAACACAAACCATAACGTTAATCCTAACCCTACCCCTACCCCTGCCCCTAAATGCACTCTTACCCTACCCCGACCCCTTACACTAACCATAACCCTAACGAATTCTAACCAAAACTCTAACCCTAAATGTGCTCGGTTCTAACCCAAACACTAACTCGTCAATTTCAACACTATCCCTAACCCTAAATGCACTCGACTCTAACCCAAAAGCCGTTCCTGACCCGAAGCCTAACCCTAAACTTCGATTCTACCAACACAAACCTTAACGCTAATCCTAACCCTATCCCTTCCACTAGCCTTAAAAGCACTTTAATCCTAATCCTCACCCTAACGCTAACACTAAAACTGTGCTTGATTCTAACTCTAACACTCAACCTAAGCCTAACCCTAAGTCTAACCCTCGATTCTACGAAAGCTAACCCTAAATCTAACTCCAACCCTGGCACTATCCTTAATGCACTCGATTCTAACCCTCACCCTAAACATAAACCTAACCATATCCCTAATCCTAACCCTAAATGCAATGGATTCTAACCATTACTCTAACCCTAATGTGCTCGATTATAACCCTAACACTAAATCGTCAATCTCAACACTAAGTCTAACCCTAAATGCACTCGACTCTAACCCAAAAGGCATTCCTGACCCTAAGCCTAACCCAAAACCTCGATTCTACCAACACAAACTCTAAGCCTAATCCTAACCCACCTCCTCCCCTACCCCTAAATGCACGCAAACCCTGACCCTAACCCCAACCCTAACGCTAAAAATGCTCCTAAGTTTAACCTTACTCCTAACCCTAACCCTCACCTTAACACTGACCATCGATTCTATGAAAGCTAACCCTATACCTAACTCAAACACTAACACTATCCTTAAATGCACTCGATTCTAACCCTCACCCTAAACATAAACCTAACCCTATCCCTAATCCTAACCCTAAATGCACTGGATTCTAACCATAACTCTAACCCTAATGTGCTCGATTATAACCCTAACACTAAATCGTCAATCTCAACACTAAGCCTAACCCTAAATGCACTCGACTCTAACCCAAAAGGCAAACCTGACCCTAAGGCTAACCCTAAACCCCGATTCTACCAACACAAACCCTAACCCTAATCCCAACCCTACTCCTATCCCTACCTCTATATGCACCCTAACCCTAACCCTGACCCAACCCCTTACACTAAAAATGCGCTTGATTCTATCTATAACCCTAACCCTAACCCTAATCCTAACCCTCAATTTTACGACACCTAACCCTAAACCTAACTCTAACCCTAACACTATCCTTAAATGCTCTCGATTCCAATCCTCAGCCTAATAACCCTAACCCAAACCCTAAGCTTAAATATAGTGGATTCTAACCATAACTCTAACCCTAATGTGCTCGATTCTAAGTCTAACACTAAATCATCAATGTCAACACTAACCCTAACTCTAAATGCACTCAGTTGTAACCCAAAAGGCATCCTCACCCTACGCCTAACCCTAAACTTCGATTCTACCTACACAAACCATAACGTTAATCCTAACCCTACCCCTACCCCTACCCCTAAATGCACTCTAACCCTACCCCGACCCCTTACACTAACCATAACCCTAACGAATTCTAACCAAAACTCTAACCCTAAATGTGCTCGATTCTAACCCAAACACTAAATCGTCAATTTCAACACTATCCCTAACCCTAAATGCACTCGACTCTAACCCAAAAGCCATTCCTGACCCGAAGCCTAACCCTAAAACTCGATTCTACAAACACAAACCTTAACCCTAATCCTAACCCTATCCCTTCCACTAGCCCTAAAAGCACTTTAACCCTAATCCTCACCCTAAGGCTAACACTAAAACTGTGCTTCATTCTAACCCTAACCCTCACCCTAAGCCTAACCCTAAGCCTAACTCTCGATTCTACGAAAGCTAACCCTAAACCTAACTCTATCCCTGGCACTATCCTTAATGCTCTCGATTCTAACCCTCACCCTAAACATAAACCTAACCCTATCCCTAATCCTAACCCTAAATGCACTGGATTCTAACCATAACTCTAACGCTAATGTGCTCCATTATAACCCTAACACTAAATCGTCAATCTCAACACTAAGCCTAACCCTAAATGCACTCGACTCTAACCCAAAAGGCATTCCTGACCCTAAGCCTAACCCAAAACCTCGATTCTACCAACACAAACTCTAAGCCTAATCCTAACCCAACTCCTCCCCTACCCCTAAATGCACTCAAACCCTGACCATAACCCCAACCCTAACGCTAAAAATGCTCCTGAGTCTAACCTTACTCCTAACCCTAACCCTCACCCTAACACTGACCCTCGATCCTATGAAAGCTAACCCTATACCTAACTCTAACCCTGGCACTATCCTTAATGCTCTCGATTCTAACCCTCACCCTAAACATAAACCTAACCCTAACCCTAACCCTAACCCTAAATGCACTGAATTCTAAGCATAACTCTAACCCTAAATGTGCTGGATTCTAACGCTAAAACAAAATCATCAATTGCAACACTAACCCTAAGCCTAAATGCTCTGAATTATGACCCAAAATGCTCTCCTGACCCTAAGCCTAACCCAAAACCTCGATTCTACCAACACAAACCCTAACCCTAACCCAACTCCTCCGCTATCCCTAAATGCACTCAAATCCTAACCCTGACCCCAACCCTAACCCTAAAAATGCACTTGATTCTAACCCTAATCCTTACCCTAACTCTAACCCGAACACTGACCCTCGATTCTATGAAAGCTAACCCTATACCTAACTCTAACCCTAACACTATCCTTAAATGCACTCGATTTTCACCCTCACCTTAAACATAACCTTAACCCTAACCGTAATCCTAACCCTAAATGCAGTGGATTCTGACCATAACTCTAACCCTAATGTGCTCGATTATAACGCTAACACTAAATCGTCAATCTCAATACGAAGCCTAACTCTAAATGCACTCGACTCTAACCCAAAAGGCAATTCTGACCCTAAGCCTAACCCTTAACCTCGATTCTACCAACACAAACCCTAACCTTAATCCCAACCCTACTCCTATCCCTACCTCTATATGCACTCTAACCCTAACCCTAACCCAACCCCTAACAATAAAAATGCGCTTGATTGTAACACTAACCCTAAACCTAACCCTGACCCTCAATTCTATGAAACCTAACCCTAAACTTAACTCTAACCCTAAAGCTATCCTTAAATGCTCTCGCTTCTAGTCCTGACCCTAATAACCCTAACCCTAAGCCTAAGCCTAAATGCAGTGGATTCTAACCATTACTCTAACCCTCATGTGCTTGATTCTAAGCCCAACTCTAAATCGTCAATCCCAACACTAACCCGAACCCTAAATGCCCTCGATTCTAACCCAAAAGGCAATCGTGACCCTAACCCTAATCCTAACCCTCGATTCTACGAATGCTAACCCTATACATAACACTACCCCTAACACTATCCTTAAAGGCACTCGATTCTAACCCTCACCCTGAACATAACCCTAACCCTAACCCTAATCCTTACCCTAAATGCACTGGATTCTAACCATAACTCTAACCCTAATGTACCCGATTATAACCCTAACACTAAATCGTCAATCTCAACACAAAGCCTAACCCTAAATGCACTCGACTCTAACCCAAAAGGCAATCCTGACCCTAAGCCTAAACCTAAACCTCGATTCTACCAACACAAACCTTAACCCCAATCCTAACCCTACCCCTACCACTAGTCCGAAAAGCACTTTAACCCTAACCCTCACCCTAACGCTAACACTAAAACTGTGCTTGATTCTAACCCAAACCCTCACCCTAAGCCTAACCCTAAGACTAACCCTCGATTCTACGAAAGCTAACCCTAAACCTAACTCTAACCCTAGCACTATCCATGAATGCTCTCGATTCTAACCCTGACCCTAAACCTAACCCTAACCCCAACCCTAACCCTAAATCCATTGAATTCTGAGCATAACTCTAACCCTAAATGTGCTGGATTCTAACGCTAAAACTAAATCATCAATTGCAACACTAACCCTAAGACTAAATGCTCTGAATTTTGACCCAAAATGCTCTCCTGACCCTAAGCCTAACCGAAAACCTCGATTCTACCAACACAAACCCTAATCCTAATCTTAACCCAACTCCTCCCCTACCCCTAAATACACTCAAACCCTAACCCTAACCCCAACCCTAACCCTAAAAATGCACTTGATTCTAACCCTAATATTTACCCTAACTCTAACCTGAAAACTGACCCTCGATTCTATGAAAGCTAACCCTATACCTAACTCTAACCCTAACACTATCCTTAAATGCACTCGATTCTCACCCTCCCCCTAAACATAACCATAACCCTAACCCTAATCCTAACCCTCGATTCTCCGAATGCTAACCCTATACATAACACTACCCCTAACACTATCCTTAAATGAACTCTATTCTAACCCTCACCCTGAACATAACCCTAAACCTAACCCTAATCCTAACCCTAAATGCACTGGATTCTAACCATAACTCTAACCCTAATGTGCCCGATTATAACCCTAACGCTAAATCGTCAATCTCAACACTAAGCCTAACCCTAAATGCACTCGACTCTAACCCAAAAGGCAATCCTGACCCTAAGCCTAAACCTAAACTTCGATTCTACCAACACAAATCTTAACCCTAATCCTAACCCTACCCCTACAAGTAGCCCTAAAAGCACTTTAACCCTAACCCTCACCCTAACGCTAACACTAAAACTGTGCTTGATTCTAATCCTAACCCTCACGCTAAGCCTAACCCTAAGCCTAACCCTCGATTCTACGAAACCTAACCCTAAACCTAACTCTAACTCTAGCACTATGCATGAATGCTCTCGATTCTAACCCTGACCCTAAACCTAAACCTAACCCTAACCCTAACCCTAAATGCACTGCATTCTAAGCATAGCTCTAACCCTAAATGTGGTGGATTCTAACGCTAAAACTCAATCATCAATTGCAACACTAACCCTAAGCCTAAATGCTCTGAATTATGACCCAAAATGCTCTCCTGACCCTAAGCCTAACCCAAAACCTCGATTCTACCAACACAAACCCTAACCCTAATCCTAACCAAACTCCTCCTCTACCCCTAAATGCATTCAAAAACTAACCCTTACCCCAACCCTAACCCTGAAAATGCACTTGATTCTAACCCTAATCCTTACCCTAACTCTAACCTGAACACTGAAGCTCGATTCTATGAAAGCTAACCCTATACCTAACTCTAACCCTAACACTATCCTTAAATGCACTCGATTCTCACCCTCCCCCTAAACATAACCATAACCCTAACCCTAATCCTAACCCTCGATTCTCCGAATGCTAACCCTATACATAACACTACCCCTAACACTATCCTTAAATGAACTCTATTCTAACCCTCACCCTGAACATAACCCTAAACCTAACCCTAATCCTAACCCTAAATGCACTGGATTCCAACCATTACTCTAACCCTAATGTGCCCGATTATAACCCTAACGCTAAATCGTCAATCTCAACACTAAGCCTAACCCTAAATGCACTCGACTCTAACCCAAAAGGCAATCCTGACCCTAAGCCTCAACCTAAACTTCGATTCTACCAACACAAATCTTAACCCTAATCCTAACCCTACCCCTACAAGTAGCCCTAAAAGCACTTTAACCCTAACCCTCACCCTAACGCTAACACTAAAACTGTGCTTGATTCTAATCCTAACCCTCACGCTAAGCCTAACCCTAAGCCTAACCCTCGATTCTACGAAACCTAACCCTAAACCTAACTCTAACTCTAGCACTATGCATGAATGCTCTCGATTCTAACCCTGACCCTAAACCTAACCCTAACCCTAACCCTAACCCTAAATGCACTGCATTCTAAGCATAGCTCTAACCCTAAATGTGGTGGATTCTAACGCTAAAACTCAATCATCAATTGCAACACTAACCCTAAGCCTAAATGCTCTGAATTATGACCCAAAATGCTCTCCTGACCCTAAGCCTAACCCAAAACCTCGATTCTACCAACACAAACCCTAACCCTAATCCTAACCAAACTCCTCCTCTACCCCTAAATGCTTTCAAAAACTAACCCTTACCCCAACCCTAACCCTAAAAATGCACTTGGTTCTAACCCTAATCCTTACCCTAACTCTAACCCGAACACTGACCCTCGATTCTATGAAAGCTAACCCTATACCTAACTCTAACCCTAACACTATCCTTAAATGCACTCGATTCTCACCCTCACCTTAAACATAACCTTAACCCTAACCGTAATCCTAACCCTAAATGCAGTGGATTCTAAAAATAACTCTAACCCTAATGTGCTCGATTATAACCCTAACACTAAATCGTCAATGTCAATACGAAGCCTAACTCTAAATGCACTCGACTCTAACCCAAAAGGCAATTCTGACCCTAAGCCTAACCCTAAACCTCGATTCTACCAACACAAACCCTAAGCCTAATCCCAACCCTACTCCTATCCCTACCTCTATATGCACTCTAACCCTAACCCTAACAAAACCCCTAACAATAAAAATGCGCTTCATTCTAACACTAACCCTAACCCTAACCCTGACCCTCAATTCTACGAAACCTAACCCTAAACCTAACTCTAACCCTAAAGCTATCCTTAAATGTTCTCCCTTCCAATCCTGACCCTAATAACCCTAATCCTAAGCCTAAGCCTAAATGCAGTGGATTCTAACTATTACTCTAACCCTCATGTGCTTCATTCTAACCCTAATTCTAAATCGTCAATCCCAACACTAACCCGAACCTTAAATGCACTCGATTCTAACCCAAAAGGCAATCGTGACCCTAACCCTAACCCTAACCCTCGATTCTACGAATGCTAACCCTATACATAACACTACCCCTAACACTATCCTTAAATGCACTCGATTCTAACCCTCACCCTGAACATAACCCTAACCCTAACCATAATCCTTACCCGAAATGCACTGGATTCTAACCATAACTCTAACCCTAATGTACCCGATTATAACCCTATCACTAAATCGTCAATCTCAACACAAAGCCTAACCCTAAATGCACTCGACTCTAACCCAAAAGGCAATCCTGACCCTAAGCCAAAACCTAAACCTCGATTCTACCAACACAAACCTTAACCCCAATCCTAACCCTACCCCTACCACTAGTCCGAAAAGCACTTTAACGCTAACCCTCACCCTAACGCTAACACTAAAACTGTGCTTGATTCTAACCCAAACCCTCACCCTAAGCCTAACCCTAAGACTAACCCTCGATTCTACGAAAGCTAACCCTAAACCTAACTCTAACCCTAGCACTATCCACGAATGCTCTCGATTTTAATCCTGACCCTAACCTAAGCCTAACCCCAACCCTAACCCTAAATCCATTGAATTCTGAGCATAACTCTAACCCTAAATGTGCTGGATTCTAACGCTAAAACTAAATCATCAATTGCAACACTAACCCTAAGACTAAATGCTCTGAATTTTGACCCAAAATGCTCTCCTGACCCTAAGCCTAACCGAAAACCTCGATTCTACCAACACAAACCCTAATCCTAATCTTATCCCAACTCCTCCCCTACCCCTAAATGCACTCAAACCCTAACCCTAACCCCAACCCTAACCCTAAAAATGCACTTGATTCTAACCCTAATCTTTACCCTAACTCTAACCTGAACACTGACCCTCGATTCTATGAAAGCTAACCCTATACCTAACTCTAACCCTAACACTATCCTTAAATGCACTCGATTCTCACCCTCCCCCTAAACATAACCATAACCCTAACCCTAATCCTAACCCTCGATTCTCCGAATGCTAACCCTATACATAACACTACCCCTAACACTATCCTTAAATGAACTCTATTCTAACCCTCACCCTGAACATAACCCTAAACCTAACCCTAATCCTAACCCTAAATGCACTGGATTCTAACCATAACTCTAACCCTAATGTGCCCGATTATAACCCTAACGCTAAATCGTCAATCTCAACACTAAGCCTAACCCTAAATGCACTCGACTCTAACCCAAAAGGCAATCCTGACCCTAAGCCTCAACCTAAACTTCGATTCTACCAACACAAATCTTAACCCTAATCCTAACCCTACCCCTACAAGTAGCCCTAAAAGCACTTTAACCCTAACCCTCACCCTAACGCTAACACTAAAACTGTGCTTGATTCTAATCCTAACCCTCACGCTAAGCCTAACCCTAAGCCTAACCCTCGATTCTACGAAACCTAACCCTAAACCTAACTCTAACTCTAGCACTATGCATGAATGCTCTCGATTCTAACCCTGACCCTAAACCTAACCCTAATCCTAACCCTAACCCTAAATGCACTGCATTTTAAGCATAGCTCTAACCCTAAATGTGGTGGATTCTAACGCTAAAACTCAATCATCAATTGCAACACTAACCCTAAGCCTAAATGCTCTGAATTATGACCCAAAATGCTCTCCTGACCCTAAGCCTAACGCAAAACCTCGATTCTACCAACGCAAACTAATCCTAACCAAACTCCTCCTCTACCCCTAAATGCATTCAAAAACTAACCCTTACCCCAACCCTAACCCTAAAAATGCACTTGATTCTAACCCTAATCCTTACCCTAACTCTAACCCGAACACTGACCCTCGATTCTATGAAAGCTAACCCTATACCTAACTCTAACCCTAACACTATCCTTAAATGCACTCGATTCTCACCCTCACCTTAAACATAACCTTAACCCTAACCGTAATCCTAACCCTAAATGCAGTGGATTCTAAAAATAACTCTAACCCTAATGTGCTCGATTATAACCCTAACACTAAATCGTCAATGTCAATACGAAGCCTAACTCTAAATGCACTCGACTCTAACCCAAAAGGCAATTCTGACCCTAAGCCTAACCCTAAACCTCGATTCTACCAACACAAACCCTAAGCCTAATCCCAACCCTACTCCTATCCCTACCTCTATATGCACTCTAACCCTAACCCTAACAAAACCCCTAACAATAAAAATGCGCTTGATTCTAACACTAACACTAACCCTAACCCTGACCCTCAATTCTACGAAACCTAACCCTAAACCTAACTCTAACCCTAAAGCTATCCTTAAATGTTCTCCCTTCTAATCCTGACCCTAATAACCCTAACCCTAAGCCTAAGCCTAAATGCAGTGGATTCTAACTATTACTCTAACCCTCATGTGCTTGATTCTAACCCTAATTCTAAATCGTCAATCCCAACACTAACCCGAACCCTAAATGCACTCGATTCTAACCCAAAAGGCAATCGTGACCCTAACCCTAACCTTAACCCTCGATTCTACGAATGCTAACCCTATACATAACACTACCCCTAACACTATCCTTAAATGCACTCGATTCTAACCCTCACCCTGAACGTAACCCTAACCCTAACCATAATCCTTACCCGAAATGCACTGGATTCTAACCATAACTCTAACCCTAATGTACCCGATTATAACCCTAACACTAAATCGTCAATCTCAACACAAAGCCTAACCCTAAATGCACTCGACTCTAACCCAAAAGGCAATCCTGACCCTAAGCCTAAACCTAAACCTCGATTCTACCAACACAAACCTTAACCCCAATCCTAACCCTACCCCTACCACTAGTCCGAAAAGCACTTTAACGCTAACCCTTACCCTAACGCTAACACTAAAACTGTGCTTGATTCTAACCCAAACCCTCACCCTAAGCCTAACCCTAAGACTAACCCTCGATTCTACGAAAGCTAACCCTAAACCTAACTCTAACCCTAGCACTATCCACGAATGCTCTCGATTTTAATCCTGACCCTGACCTAAGCCTAACCCCAACCCTAACCCTAAATCCATTGAATTCTGAGCATAACTCTAACCCTAAATGTGCTGGATTCTAACGCTAAAACTAAATCATCAATTGCAACACTAACCCTAAGACTAAATGCTCTGAATTTTGACCCAAAATGCTCTCCTGACCCTAAGCCTAACCGAAAACCTCGATTCTACCAACACAAACCCTAATCCTAATCTTATCCCAACTCCTCCCCTACCCCTAAATGCACTCAAACCCTAACCCTAACCCCAACCCTAACCCTAAAAATGCACTTGATTCTAACCCTAATCTTTACCCTAACTCTAACCTGAACACTGACCCTCGATTCTATGAAAGCTAACCCTATACCTAACTCTAACCCTAAAACTATCCTTAAATGCACTCGATTCTCACCCTCCCCCTAAACATAACCATAACCCTAACCCTAATCCTAACCCTCGATTCTCCGAATGCTAACCCTATACATAACACTACCCCTAACACTATCCTTAAATGAACTCTATTCTAACCCTCACCCTGAACATAACCCTAAACCTAACCCTAATCCTAACCCTAAATGCACTGGATTCTAACCATAACTCTAACCCTAATGTGGCCGATTATAACCCTAACGCTAAATCGTCAATCTCAACACTAAGCCTATCCCTAAATGCACTCGACTCTAACCCAAAAGGCAATCCTGACCCTAAGCCTCAACCTAAACTTCGATTCTACCAACACAAATCTTAACCCTAATCCTAACCCTACCCCTACAAGTAGCCCTAAAAGCACTTTAACCCTAACCCTCACCCTAACGCTAACACTAAAACTGTGCTTGATTCTAATCCTAACCCTCACGCTAAGCCTAACCCTAAGCCTAACCCTCGATTCTACGAAACCTAACCCTAAACCTAACTCTAACTCTAGCACTATGCATGAATGCTCTCGATTCTAACCCTGACCCTAAACCTAACCCTAACCCTAACCCTAACCCTAAATGCACTGCATTCTAAGCATAGCTCTAACCCTAAATGTGGTGGATTCTAACGCTAAAACTCAATCATCAATTGCAACACTAACCCTAAGCCTAAATGCTCTGAATTATGACCCAAAATGCTCTCCTGACCCTAAGCCTAACCCAAAACCTCGATTCTACCAACACAAACCCTAACCCTAATCCTAACCAAACTCCTCCTCTACCCCTAAATGCATTCAAAAACTAACCCTTACCCCAACCCTAACCCTAAAAATGCACTTGATTCTAACCGTAATCCTTACCCTAACTCTAACCCGAACACTGACTCTCGATTCTATGAAAGCTAACCCTATACCTAACTCTAACCCTAACACTATCCTTAAATGCACTCGATTCTCACCCTCACCTTAAACATAACCTTAACCCTAACCGTAATCCTAACCCTAAATGCAGTGGATTCTAAAAATAACTCTAACCCTAATGTGCTCGATTATAACCCTAACACTAAATCGTCAATGTCAATACGAAGCCTAACTCTAAATGCACTCGACTCTAACCCAAAAGGCAATTCTGACCCTAAGCCTAACCCTAAACCTCGATTCTACCAACACAAACCCTAAGCCTAATCCCAACCCTACTCCTATCCCTACCTCTATATGCACTCTAACCCTAACCCTAACAAAACCCCTAACAATAAAAATGCGCTTGATTCTAACACTAACCCTAACCCTAACCCTGACCCTCAATTCTACGAAACCTAACCCTAAACCTAACTCTAACCCTAAAGCTATCCTTAAATGTTCTCCCTTCCAATCCTGACCCTAATAACCCTAATCCTAAGCCTAAGCCTAAATGCAGTGGATTCTAACTATTACTCTAACCCTCATGTGCTTGATTCTAACCCTAATTCTAAATCGTCAATCCCAACACTAACCCGAACCCTAAATGCACTCGATTCTAACCCAAAAGGCAATCGTGACCCTAACCCTAACCCTAACCCTCGATTCTACGAATGCTAACCCTATACATAACACTACCCCTAACACTATCCTTAAATGCACTCGATTCTAACCCTCACCCTGAACATAACCCTAACCCTAACCATAATCCTTACCCGAAATGCACTGGATTCTAACCATAACTCTAACCCTAATGTACCCGATTATAACCCTAACACTAAATCGTCAATCTCAACACAAAGCCTAACCCTAAATGCACTCGACTCTAACCCAAAAGGCAATCGTGACCCTAAGCCAAAACCTAAACCTCGATTCTACCAACACAAACCTTAACCCCAATCCTAACCCTACCCCTACCACTAGTCCGAAAAGCACTTTAACGCTAACCCTCACCCTAACGCTAACACTAAAACTGTGCTTGATTCTAACCCAAACCCTCACCCTAAGCCTAACCCTAAGACTAACCCTCGATTCTACGAAAGCTAACCCTAAACCTAACTCTAACCCTAGCACTATCCACGAATGCTCTCGATTTTAATCCTGACCCTAACCTAAGCCTAACCCCAACCCTAACCCTAAATCCATTGAATTCTGAGCATAACTCTAACCCTAAATGTGCTGGATTCTAACGCTAAAACTAAATCATCAATTGCAACACTAACCCTAAGACTAAATGCTCTGAATTTTGACCCAAAATGCTCTCCTGACCCTAAGCCTAACCGAAAACCTCGATTCTACCAACACAAACCCTAATCCTAATCTTATCCCAACTCCTCCCCTACCCCTAAATGCACTCAAACCCTAACCCTAACCCCAACCCTAACCCTAAAAATGCACTTGATTCTAACCCTAATCTTTACCCTAACTCTAACCTGAACACTGACCCTCGATTCTATGAAAGCTAACCCTATACCTAACTCTAACCCTAACACTATCCTTAAATGCACTCGATTCTCACCCTCCCCCTAAACATAACCATAACCCTAACCCTAATCCTAACCCTCGATTCTCCGAATGCTAACCCTATACATAACACTACCCCTAACACTATCCTTAAATGAACTCTATTCTAACCCTCACCCTGAACATAACCCTAAACCTAACCCTAATCCTAACCCTAAATGCACTGGATTCTAACCATAACTCTAACCCTAATGTGGCCGATTATAACCCTAACGCTAAATCGTCAATCTCAACACTAAGCCTATCCCTAAATGCACTCGACTCTAACCCAAAAGGCAATCCTGACCCTAAGCCTCAACCTAAACTTCGATTCTACCAACACAAATCTTAACCCTAATCCTAACCCTACCCCTACAAGTAGCCCTAAAAGCACTTTAACCCTAACCCTCACCCTAACGCTAACACTAAAACTGTGCTTGATTCTAATCCTAACCCTCACGCTAAGCCTAACCCTAAGCCTAACCCTCGATTCTACGAAACCTAACCCTAAACCTAACTCTAACTCTAGCACTATGCATGAATGCTCTCGATTCTAACCCTGACCCTAAACCTAACCCTAACCCTAACCCTAACCCTAAATGCACTGCATTCTAAGCATAGCTCTAACCCTAAATGTGGTGGATTCTAACGCTAAAACTCAATCATCAATTGCAACACTAACCCTAAGCCTAAATGCTCTGAATTATGACCCAAAATGCTCTCCTGACCCTAAGCCTAACCCAAAACCTCGATTCTACCAACACAAACCCTAACCCTAATCCTAACCAAACTCCTCCTCTACCCCTAAATGCATTCAAAAACTAACCCTTACCCCAACCCTAACCCTAAAAATGCACTTGATTCTAACCGTAATCCTTACCCTAACTCTAACCCGAACACTGACTCTCGATTCTATGAAAGCTAACCCTATACCTAACTCTAACCCTAACACTATCCTTAAATGCACTCGATTCTCACCCTCACCTTAAACATAACCTTAACCCTAACCGTAATCCTAACCCTAAATGCAGTGGATTCTAAAAATAACTCTAACCCTAATGTGCTCGATTATAACCCTAACACTAAATCGTCAATGTCAATACGAAGCCTAACTCTAAATGCACTCGACTCTAACCCAAAAGGCAATTCTGACCCTAAGCCTAACCCTAAACCTCGATTCTACCAACACAAACCCTAAGCCTAATCCCAACCCTACTCCTATCCCTACCTCTGTATGCACTCTAACCCTAACCCTAACAAAACCCCTAACAATAAAAATGCGCTTCATTCTAACACTAACCCTAACCCTAACCCTGACCCTCAATTCTACGAAACCTAACCCTAAACCTAACTCTAACCCTAAAGCTATCCTTAAATGTTCTCCCTTCTAATCCTGACCCTAATAACCCTAACCCTAAGCCTAAGCCTAAATGCAGTGGATTCTAACTATTACTCTAACCCTCATGTGCTTCATTCTAACCCTAATTCTAAATCGTCAATCCCAACACTAACCCGAACCCTAAATGCACTCGATTCTAACCCAAAAGGCAATCGTGACCCTAACCCTAACCCTAACCCTCGATTCTACGAATGCTAACCCTATACATAACACTACCCCTAACACTATCCTTAAATGCACTCGATTCTAACCCTCACCCTGAACATAACCCTAACCCTAACCATAATCCTTACCCGAAATGCACTGGATTCTAACCATAACTCTAACCCTAATGTACCCGATTATAACCCTAACACTAAATCGTCAATCTCAACACAAAGCCTAACCCTAAATGCACTCGACTCTAACCCAAAAGGCAATCCTGACCCTAAGCCTAAACCTAAACCTCGATTCTACCAACACAAACCTTAACCCCAATCCTAACCCTACCCCTACCACTAGTCCGAAAAGCACTTTAACCCTAACCCTCACCCTAACGCTAACACTAAAACTGTGCTTGATTCTAACCCAAACCCTCACCCTAAGCCTAACCCTAAGACTAACCCTCGATTCTACGAAAGCTAACGCTAAACCTAACTCTAACCCTAGCACTATCCACGAATGCTCTCGATTTTAATCCTGACCCTAAACCTAAGCCTAACCCCAACCCTAACCCTAAATCCATTGAATTCTGAGCATAACTCTAACCCTAAATGTGCTGGATTCTAACGCTAAAACTAAATCATCAATTGCAACACTAACCCTAAGACTAAATGCTCTGAATTTTGACCCAAAATGCTCTCCTGACCCTAAGCCTAACCGAAAACCTCGATTCTACCAACACAAACCCTAATCCTAATCTTATCCCAACTCCTCCCCTACCCCTAAATGCACTCAAACCCTAACCCTAACCCCAACCCTAACCCTAAAAATGCACTTGATTCTAACCCTAATCTTTACCCTAACTCTAACCTGAACACTGACCCTCGATTCTATGAAAGCTAACCCTATACCTAACTCTAACCCTAAAACTATCCTTAAATGCACTCGATTCTCACCCTCCCCCTAAACATAACCATAACCCTAACCCTAATCCTAACCCTCGATTCTCCGAATGCTAACCCTATACATAACACTACCCCTAACACTATCCTTAAATGAACTCTATTCTAACCCTCACCCTGAACATAACCCTAAACCTAACCCTAATCCTAACCCTAAATGCACTGGATTCTAACCATAACTCTAACCCTAATGTGGCCGATTATAACCCTAACGCTAAATCGTCAATCTCAACACTAAGCCTATCCCTAAATGCACTCGACTCTAACCCAAAAGGCAATCCTGACCCTAAGCCTCAACCTAAACTTCGATTCTACCAACACAAATCTTAACCCTAATCCTAACCCTACCCCTACAAGTAGCCCTAAAAGCACTTTAACCCTAACCCTCACCCTAACGCTAACACTAAAACTGTGCTTGATTCTAATCCTAACCCTCACGCTAAGCCTAACCCTAAGCCTAACCCTCGATTCTACGAAACCTAACCCTAAACCTAACTCTAACTCTAGCACTATGCATGAATGCTCTCGATTCTAACCCTGACCCTAAACCTAACCCTAACCCTAACCCTAACCCTAAATGCACTGCATTCTAAGCATAGCTCTAACCCTAAATGTGGTGGATTCTAACGCTAAAACTCAATCATCAATTGCAACACTAACCCTAAGCCTAAATGCTCTGAATTATGACCCAAAATGCTCTCCTGACCCTAAGCCTAACCCAAAACCTCGATTCTACCAACACAAACCCTAACCCTAATCCTAACCAAACTCCTCCTCTACCCCTAAATGCATTCAAAAACTAACCCTTACCCCAACCCTAACCCTAAAAATGCACTTGATTCTAACCGTAATCCTTACCCTAACTCTAACCCGAACACTGACTCTCGATTCTATGAAAGCTAACCCTATACCTAACTCTAACCCTAACACTATCCTTAAATGCACTCGATTCTCACCCTCACCTTAAACATAACCTTAACCCTAACCGTAATCCTAACCCTAAATGCAGTGGATTCTAAAAATAACTCTAACCCTAATGTGCTCGATTATAACCCTAACACTAAATCGTCAATGTCAATACGAAGCCTAACTCTAAATGCACTCGACTCTAACCCAAAAGGCAATTCTGACCCTAAGCCTAACCCTAAACCTCGATTCTACCAACACAAACCCTAAGCCTAATCCCAACCCTACTCCTATCCCTACCTCTATATGCACTCTAACCCTAACCCTAACAAAACCCCTAACAATAAAAATGCGCTTGATTCTAACACTAACCCTAACCCTAACCCTGACCCTCAATTCTACGAAACCTAACCCTAAACCTAACTCTAACCCTAAAGCTATCCTTAAATGTTCTCCCTTCCAATCCTGACCCTAATAACCCTAATCCTAAGCCTAAGCCTAAATGCAGTGGATTCTAACTATTACTCTAACCCTCATGTGCTTGATTCTAACCCTAATTCTAAATCGTCAATCCCAACACTAACCCGAACCCTAAATGCACTCGATTCTAACCCAAAAGGCAATCGTGACCCTAACCCTAACCCTAACCCTCGATTCTACGAATGCTAACCCTATACATAACACTACCCCTAACACTATCCTTAAATGCACTCGATTCTAACCCTCACCCTGAACATAACCCTAACCCTAACCATAATCCTTACCCGAAATGCACTGGATTCTAACCATAACTCTAACCCTAATGTACCCGATTATAACCCTAACACTAAATCGTCAATCTCAACACAAAGCCTAACCCTAAATGCACTCGACTCTAACCCAAAAGGCAATCGTGACCCTAAGCCAAAACCTAAACCTCGATTCTACCAACACAAACCTTAACCCCAATCCTAACCCTACCCCTACCACTAGTCCGAAAAGCACTTTAACGCTAACCCTCACCCTAACGCTAACACTAAAACTGTGCTTGATTCTAACCCAAACCCTCACCCTAAGCCTAACCCTAAGACTAACCCTCGATTCTACGAAAGCTAACCCTAAACCTAACTCTAACCCTAGCACTATCCACGAATGCTCTCGATTTTAATCCTGACCCTAACCTAAGCCTAACCCCAACCCTAACCCTAAATCCATTGAATTCTGAGCATAACTCTAACCCTAAATGTGCTGGATTCTAACGCTAAAACTAAATCATCAATTGCAACACTAACCCTAAGACTAAATGCTCTGAATTTTGACCCAAAATGCTCTCCTGACCCTAAGCCTAACCGAAAACCTCGATTCTACCAACACAAACCCTAATCCTAATCTTATCCCAACTCCTCCCCTACCCCTAAATGCACTCAAACCCTAACCCTAACCCCAACCCTAACCCTAAAAATGCACTTGATTCTAACCCTAATCTTTACCCTAACTCTAACCTGAACACTGACCCTCGATTCTATGAAAGCTAACCCTATACCTAACTCTAACCCTAACACTATCCTTAAATGCACTCGATTCTCACCCTCCCCCTAAACATAACCATAACCCTAACCCTAATCCTAACCCTCGATTCTCCGAATGCTAACCCTATACATAACACTACCCCTAACACTATCCTTAAATGAACTCTATTCTAACCCTCACCCTGAACATAACCCTAAACCTAACCCTAATCCTAACCCTAAATGCACTGGATTCTAACCATAACTCTAACCCTAATGTGGCCGATTATAACCCTAACGCTAAATCGTCAATCTCAACACTAAGCCTATCCCTAAATGCACTCGACTCTAACCCAAAAGGCAATCCTGACCCTAAGCCTCAACCTAAACTTCGATTCTACCAACACAAATCTTAACCCTAATCCTAACCCTACCCCTACAAGTAGCCCTAAAAGCACTTTAACCCTAACCCTCACCCTAACGCTAACACTAAAACTGTGCTTGATTCTAATCCTAACCCTCACGCTAAGCCTAACCCTAAGCCTAACCCTCGATTCTACGAAACCTAACCCTAAACCTAACTCTAACTCTAGCACTATGCATGAATGCTCTCGATTCTAACCCTGACCCTAAACCTAACCCTAACCCTAACCCTAACCCTAAATGCACTGCATTCTAAGCATAGCTCTAACCCTAAATGTGGTGGATTCTAACGCTAAAACTCAATCATCAATTGCAACACTAACCCTAAGCCTAAATGCTCTGAATTATGACCCAAAATGCTCTCCTGACCCTAAGCCTAACCCAAAACCTCGATTCTACCAACACAAACCCTAACCCTAATCCTAACCAAACTCCTCCTCTACCCCTAAATGCATTCAAAAACTAACCCTTACCCCAACCCTAACCCTAAAAATGCACTTGATTCTAACCGTAATCCTTACCCTAACTCTAACCCGAACACTGACTCTCGATTCTATGAAAGCTAACCCTATACCTAACTCTAACCCTAACACTATCCTTAAATGCACTCGATTCTCACCCTCACCTTAAACATAACCTTAACCCTAACCGTAATCCTAACCCTAAATGCAGTGGATTCTAAAAATAACTCTAACCCTAATGTGCTCGATTATAACCCTAACACTAAATCGTCAATGTCAATACGAAGCCTAACTCTAAATGCACTCGACTCTAACCCAAAAGGCAATTCTGACCCTAAGCCTAACCCTAAACCTCGATTCTACCAACACAAACCCTAAGCCTAATCCCAACCCTACTCCTATCCCTACCTCTGTATGCACTCTAACCCTAACCCTAACAAAACCCCTAACAATAAAAATGCGCTTCATTCTAACACTAACCCTAACCCTAACCCTGACCCTCAATTCTACGAAACCTAACCCTAAACCTAACTCTAACCCTAAAGCTATCCTTAAATGTTCTCCCTTCTAATCCTGACCCTAATAACCCTAACCCTAAGCCTAAGCCTAAATGCAGTGGATTCTAACTATTACTCTAACCCTCATGTGCTTCATTCTAACCCTAATTCTAAATCGTCAATCCCAACACTAACCCGAACCCTAAATGCACTCGATTCTAACCCAAAAGGCAATCGTGACCCTAACCCTAACCCTAACCCTCGATTCTACGAATGCTAACCCTATACATAACACTACCCCTAACACTATCCTTAAATGCACTCGATTCTAACCCTCACCCTGAACATAACCCTAACCCTAACCATAATCCTTACCCGAAATGCACTGGATTCTAACCATAACTCTAACCCTAATGTACCCGATTATAACCCTAACACTAAATCGTCAATCTCAACACAAAGCCTAACCCTAAATGCACTCGACTCTAACCCAAAAGGCAATCCTGACCCTAAGCCTAAACCTAAACCTCGATTCTACCAACACAAACCTTAACCCCAATCCTAACCCTACCCCTACCACTAGTCCGAAAAGCACTTTAACCCTAACCCTCACCCTAACGCTAACACTAAAACTGTGCTTGATTCTAACCCAAACCCTCACCCTAAGCCTAACCCTAAGACTAACCCTCGATTCTACGAAAGCTAACGCTAAACCTAACTCTAACCCTAGCACTATCCACGAATGCTCTCGATTTTAATCCTGACCCTAAACCTAAGCCTAACCCCAACCCTAACCCTAAATCCATTGAATTCTGAGCATAACTCTAACCCTAAATGTGCTGGATTCTAACGCTAAAACTAAATCATCAATTGCAACACTAACCCTAAGACTAAATGCTCTGAATTTTGACCCAAAATGCTCTCCTGACCCTAAGCCTAACCGAAAACCTCGATTCTACCAACACAAACCCTAATCCTAATCTTAACCCAACTTCTCCCCTACCCCTAATTGCACTCAAACCCTAACCCTAACCCCAACCCTAACCCTAAAAATGCACTTGATTCTAACCCTAATCTTTACCCTAACTCTAACCTGAACACTGACCCTCGATTCTATGAAAGCTAACCCTATACCTAACTCTAACCCTAACACTATCCTTAAATGCACTCGATTCTCACCCTCCCCCTAAACATAACCATAACCCTAACCCTAATCCTAACCCTCGATTCTCCGAATGTTAACCCTATACATAACACTACCCCTAACACTATCCTTAAATGAACTCTATTCTAACCCTCACCCTGAACATAACCCTAAACCTAACCCTAATCCTAACCCTAAATGCACTGGATTCTAACCATAACTCTAACCCTAATGTGCCCGATTATAACCCTAACGCTAAATCGTCAATCTCAACACTAAGCCTAACCCTAAATGCACTCGACTCTAACCCAAAAGGCAATCCTGACCCTAAGCCTCAACCTAAACTTCGATTCTACCAACACAAATCTTAACCCTAATCCTAACCCTACCCCTACAAGTAGCCCTAAAAGCACTTTAACCCTAACCCTCACCCTAACGCTAACACTAAAACTGTGCTTGATTCTAATCCTAACCCTCACGCTAAGCCTAACCCTAAGCCTAACCCTCGATTCTACGAAACCTAACCCTAAACCTAACTCTAACTCTCGCACTATGCATGAATGCTCTCGATTCTAACCCTGACCCTAAACCTAACCCTAACCCTAACCCTAACCCTAAATGCACTGCATTCTAAGCATAGCTCTAACCCTAAATGTGGTGGATTCTAACGCTAAAACTCAATCATCAATTGCAACACTAACCCTAAGCCTAAATGCTCTGAATTATGACCCAAAATGCTCTCCTGACCCTAAGCCTAACCCAAAACCTCGATTCTACCAACACAAACCCTAACCCTAACCCAACTCCTCCCCTATCCCTAAATGCACTCAAACCCTAACCCTGACCCCAACCCTAACCCTAAAAATGCACTTGATTCTAACCCTAATCCTTACCCTAACTCTAACCCAAACACTGACCCTCGATTCTATGAAAGCTAACCCTATACCTAACTCTAACCCTAACACTATCCTTAAATGCACTCGATTCTCACCCTCACCTTAAACATAACCTTAACCCTAACCCTAATCCTAACCCTAAATGCAGTGGATTCTAACCATAACTCTAACCCTAATGTGCTCGATTATAACGCTAACACTAAATCGTCAATCTCAATACGAAGCCTAACTCTAAATGCACTCGACTCTAACCCAAAAGGCAATTCTGACCCTAAGCCTAACCCTTAACCTCGATTCTACCAACACAAACCCTAACCTTAATCCCAACCCTACTCCTATCCCTACCTCTATATGCACTCTAACCCTAACCCTAACCCAACCCCTAACAATAAAAATGCGCTTGATTGTAACACTAACCCTAAACCTAACCCTGACCCTCAATTCTACGAAACCTAACCCTAAACCTAACTCTAACCCTAAAGCTATCCTTAAATGCTCTCGCTTCTAGTCCTGACCCTAATAACCCTAACCCTAAGCCTAAGCCTAAATGCAGTGGATTCTAACCATTACTCTAACCCTCATGTGCTTGATTCTAAGCCCAACTCTAAATCGTCAATCCCAACACTAACCCGAACCCTAAATGCACTCGATTCTAACCCAAAAGGCAATCGTGACCCTAATCCTAACCCTAACCCTCGATTCTACGAATGCTAACCCTATACATAACACTACCCCTAACACTATCCTTAAATGCACTCGATTCTAACCCTCACCCTGAACATAACCCTAACCCTAACCCTAATCCTAACCCTAAATGCACTGGATTCTAAACATAACTCTAACCCTAATGTGCTCGATTATAACCCTAACACTAAATCGTCAATCTCAACACTAAGCCTAACCCTAAATGCACTCGACTCTAACCCAAAAGGCAATTCAGACACTAAGCCTAAACCTAAACCTCGATTCTACCAACACAAACCTTAACCCCAATCTTAACCCTACCCCTACCACTAGTCCTAAAAGCACTTTAACCCTAACCCTCACCCTAACGCTAACACTAAAACTGTGCTTGATTCTAACCCAAACCCTCACCCTGAGCCTAACCCTAATCCTAACCCTCGATTCTACGAATGCTAACCCTATACATAACAGTACCCCTAACACTATTCTTAAATGAACTCTATTCTAACCCTCACCCTGAACATAACCCTAAACCTAACCCTAATCCTAACCCTAAATGCACTGGATTCTAACCATAACTCTAACCCTAATGTGCCCAATTATAACCCTAACACTAAATCGTCAATCTCAACACTAAGCCTAACCCTAAATGCACTCGACTCTAACGCAAAAGGCAATCCTGACCCTAAGCCTAAACCTAAACCTCGATTCTACCAACACAAACCTTAACCCCAATCCTAACCCTACTCCTACCACTATCCCTAAAAGCACTTTAACCCTCACCCTCACCCTAACGCTAACACGAAAACTGTGCTTGATTCTAACCCTAACCCACACTCTAAGCCTAACCCTAAGACTAACCCTCGATTCTGCGAAAGCTAACCCTAAACCTAACTCTAACCCTAGCACTATCCATGAATGCTCTCGATTCTAACCCTGACCCTAAACCTAACCCTAACGCTAACCCTAACCCTAAATGCACTGAATTCTAAGCATAACTCTAACCCTAAATGTGCTGGATTCTAACGCTAAAACGAAATCATCAATTGCAACACTAACCCTAAGCCTAAATGCTCTGAATTATGACCCAAAATGCTCTCCTGAACCTAAGCCTAACCCAAAACCTCGATTCTACCAACACAAACCCTAACCCTAATCCTAACCCAACTTCTCCCCTACCCCTAAATGCACTCAAACCCTGACCCTAACCCCAACCCTAACACTAAAAATGCACTTGATTCTAACCCTAATCCTTACCCTAACTCTAACCCGAACACTGACCCTCGATTCTATGAAAGCTAACCCTATACCTAACTCTAACCCTAACACTATCCTTAAATGCACTCGATTCTCACCCTCACCCTAAACATAACCTTAACCCTAACCCTAATCCTAACCCTCGATTCTACGAATGCTAACCCTATACATAACACTACGCCTAACACTATCCTTAAATGCACTCGATTCTAACCCTCACCCTGAACATAACCCTAACCCTAACCCTAATCCTAACCCTAAATGCACTGGATTCTAACCATAACTCTAACTCTAATGCGCCCGATAATAACCCTAACATTAAATCGTCAATCTCAACACTAAGCCTAACCCTAAATGCACTCGACTCTAACCCAAAAGGCAATTCAGACCGTAAGCCTAAACCTAAACCTCGATTCTACCAACACAAACCTTAACCCCAATCCTAACCCTACCCCTACCACTAGCCCTAAAAGCACTTTAACCCTAACCCTCACCTTAACGCGAACACGAAAACTGTGCTTGATTCTAACCCTAACACTCACCCTAAGGCTAACCCTAAGCCTAACCCTCGATTCTACGAAAGCTAACCCTAAACCTAACTCTAACCCCAGCACTATCCATGATTGCTCTCGATTCTAACCCTGACCCTAAACCTAACCCTAACCCTAACCCTAACCCTAAATGCACTGAATTCTAAGTATAACTCTTACCCTAAATGTGCTGGATTCTAATGCTAAAACTAAATCATCAATTGCAACACTAACCCTAAGCCTCAATGCTCTGAATTATGACCCAAAATGCTCTCCTGACCCTAAGCCTAACCCAAAACCTCGATTCTACCAACACAAACCCTAACCCTAATCCTAACCCAACTCCTCTCCTACCCCTACATGCACTCAAACCCTGACCCTAACCCCAACCCTACCAGTAAAAATGCACTTGATTCTAACCCTAATCTTTACCCTAACTCTAACCCGAACACTGACCCTCGATTCTATGAAAGCTAACCCTATACCTAACTCTAACCCTAACACTATCTTTGAATGCACTCGATTCTCACCCTCACCCTAAACATAACCTTAACCCTAACCCTAATCCTAACCCTCGATTCTACGAATGCTAACCCTATACATAACACTACCCCTAACACTATCCTTAAATGAACTCGATTCTAACCATCACCCTGAACATAACCCTAACCCTAACCCTAATCCTAACACTAAATGCACTGGATTCTAACCATAACTCTAACCCTAATGTGCCCGATTGTAACCCTAACACTAAATCGTCAATCTCAACACTAAGCCTAACCCTAAATGCACTCGGATCTAACCCAAAAGGCAATTCTGACCCTAAGCCTAAACCTAAACCTCGATTATATCAACACAAACCTTAACCCCAATCCTAACCCTACCCCTACCACCAGCCCTAAAAGCACTTTAACCCTAACCCTCACCCTAACTCTAACACTAAAACTGTGCTTGATTATAACCCGAAAACTCACCCTAAGCCTAACCCTAAGCCTAACCGTCGATTCTAGGAAAGCTAACCCTAAACCTAACTCTAACCCTAGCACTATCCATGAATGATCTCGATTCTAACCCTGACCCTAAACCTAACCCTAACCCTAACCCTAACCCTAAATGCACTGAATTCTAAGCATAACTCTAACCCTAAATGTGCTTGATTCTAACTCTAAAACTAAATCATCAATTGCAACACTAACCCTAAGCCTCAGTGCTCTGAATTATGACCCAAAATGCTCTCCTGACCCTAAGCCTAACCCAAAACCTCGATTCTACCAACACAAACCCTAACCCTAATCCTAACCCAACTCCTCCCCTACCCCTAAATGCACTCAAACCCTAACCCTAACCCCAACCCTAACACTAAAAACGCACTTGATTCTAACCCTAATCTTTACCGTTACTCTAACCCATACACTGACCCTCGATTCTATGAGAGCTAACCCTATACCTAACTCTAACCCTAACACTATCTTTAAATGCACTCGATTCTCACCCTCACCCTAAACATAACCTTAACCCTAACCCTAATCCTAACCCTCGATTCTACGAATGCTAACCCTATACATAACACTACCCCTAACACTATCCTTAAATGAATTCGATTCTAACCATCACCCTGAACATAACCCTAACCCTAACCCTAATCCTAAACCTAAATGCACTGGATTCTAATCATAACTCTAACCCTAATGTGCCCGACTATAACCCTAACACTAAATCGTCAATCTCAACACTAAGCCTAACCCTAAATGCACTCGACTCTAAACCAAAAGGCAATCCTGACCCTAAGCCTAAACCTAAACCTCGATTATACCAACACAAACCTTAACCCCAATCCTAACCCTACCCCTACCACTAGCCCTAAAAGCACTTTAACCCTAACCCTCACCCTAACTCTAACACTAAAACTGTGCTTGACTCTCACCCGAACCCTCACCCTAAACCTAACCCTCGATTCTACGAAAGCTAACCCTAAACCTAACTCTAACCCTAGCACTATCCATGAATGCTCTCGATTCTAACCCTGACCCTAAACTTAACCCTAACCCTAACCCTAACCCTAAATGCACTGAATTCTAAGCATAACTCTAACAGTAAATGTGCTTGATTCTAAGGCTAAAACTAAATCATCAATTGCAACACTAACCCTAAGCCTCAATGCTCTGAATTATGACCCAAAATGCTCTCCTGACCCTAAGCCTAACCCAAAACCTCGATTCTACGAACACAAACCCTAACCCTAATCCTAACCCAACTCCTCCCCTACCCCTAAATGCACTCAAACCCTAACCTTAACCCCAACCCTAACACTAAAAATGCACTTGATTCTAACCCTAATCTTTACCCTAACTCTAACCCGAACACTGACCCTCGATTCTATGAAAGCTAACCCTATACCTAACTCTAACCCTAACACTATCTTTAAATGCACTCGATTCTCACACTCACCGTAAACATAACCTTAACCTTAACCCTAATCCTAACCCTCGATTCTAGGAATGCTAACCCTATACATAACACTACCCCTAACACTATCCTTAAATGAACTCGATTCTAACCCTCACCCTGAACATAACCCTAAACCTAACCCGAATTCTAACCCTAAATGCACTGGATTCTAAGCATAACTCTGCTCGATTCTAACCCAAACACTAAATCGTCAATTTCAACACTATCCCTAACCCTAAATGCACTCGACTCTAACCCAAAAGCCATTCCTGACCCGAAGCCTAACCCTAAACCTCCATTCTACCAACACAAACCTTATCCCTAATCCTAACCCTATCCCTTCCACTAGCCCTAAAAGCACTTTAACCCTAATCCTCACCCTAACGCTAACACCAAAACTGTGCTTGATTCTAACCCTAACCCTCACCCTAAGCCTAACCCTAAGCCTAACCCTAAGCCTAACTCTCGATTCTACGAAAGCTAACCCTAAACTTAACTCTAACCCTGGCACTATCCTTAATGCTCTCGATTCTAACCCTCACCCTAAACCTAACCCTAACCCTAACCCTAACCCTAAATGCACTGAATCCTAATCATAACTCTATCCCTAAATGTGCCTGATTCGAACGCTATAACTAAATCATCAATTTCAACACTAACCCTAAGCCCAAATGCTCTGAATTATGCCCCCAAAATGCTCTCCTGACCCTAAGCCTAACCCAAAACCTCGATTCTACCAACACAAACCCAAAACTTAATCCTAACTGAAATCCTCCCCTACCTCTAAATGCACTCAAAGCCTGACCATAACCCCAACCCTAACGCTAAAAATGCTCCTGAGTCTAACCTTAATTCTAACCCTAACCCTCACCCTAACACTGACCCTGGATTCTACTAAAGCTAACCCTATACCTAACTCTAACCCTAACACTATCCTTAAATGCACTCGGTTCTAACCCTCACCCTAAACATAAACATAACCTTATCCCTAATCCTAACACTAAATCCACTGGATTCTAACCATAACTCTAACCCTAATGTGCTCGATTATAACCCTAACACTAGATCGTCAATCTCAATACTAAGCCTAACCTTAAATGCACTCGACTCTAACCCTAAAGGCAATCCTGACCCTAAGCCTAACCCTAAACCTCGATCCACCAACACAAACCCTAACCCTAATCCCGACCCTACTCCTATCCCTACCTCTATATGCACTCTAACTCTAACCCTGACCCAACCCCTAACACTAAAAATGCGCTTAATTCTTTCTATAACCCTAACCCTAACCCTAATCCTAACCCTCAATTTTACGACACCTGACCCTAAACCTAACTCTAACCCTAACACTATCCTTAAATGCTCTCGATTCTAATGCTGACCCTAATAACCCTAACCCTAAGTTTAAATATAGTGGATTCTAACCATAACTCTAACCCGAATGTGCTCGATTCTAAGTCTAAGACTAAATCCTCAATCTCAACACTAACCCTAACTCTAAATGCACTCAGTTGTAACCCAAAAGGCATCCTCACCCTACGCCTAACCCTAAACTTCGATTCTACCAAAACAAACTCTAACCCTAATCCTAACCCTACCCCTAACCCTACCACTAAATGCTCTCTCACCCTACCCCTACCCCTTACACTAACTATAACCCTAACGAATTCTAACCAAAACTCTAACCCTAAATGTGCTCGATTCTAACCCAAACACTAAATCGTCAATTTCAACACTATCCCTAACCCTAAATGCACTCGACTCTAACCCAAAAGACATTCCTGACTCGAAGCCTAACCCTAAACCTCCATTCTACCAACACAAACCTTATCCCTAATCCTAACCCTATCCCTTCCACTAGCCCTAAAAGCACTTTAACCCTAATCCTCACCCTAACGCTAACACTAAAACTGTGCTTGATTCTAACCCTAACCCTCACCCTAAGTCTAACCCTAAGCCTAATCCTAGGCCTACCTCTTAATTCTACGAAAGCTAACCCTATACCTAACTCTAACCCTAGCACTATCCTTAAATGCTCTCGATTTTAACCCTGACCCTCAACCTAACCCTAACCCTAAAGAATTCTAACCAAAACTCTAACCCTAAATGTGCTCGATTCTAACCCAAACACTAAATCGTGAATTTCAACACTATCCCTAACCCTAAATGCACTCGACTCTAAACCAAAAGCCATTCCTGACCCGAAGCCTAACCCTAAACCTCCATTCTACCAACACAAACCTTAACCCTAATCCTAACCCTATCCCTTCCACTAGCACTAAAAGCACTTTAACCCTAATCCTCACCCTAACGCTAACACTAAAACTGTGCTTGATTCTAACCCTAACCCTCACCCTAAGCCTAACCCTAAGCCTAACCCTAAGCCTAACTCTCGATTCTACGAAAGCTAACCCTAAACCTAACTCTAACCCTAGCACTATCCTTAATGCTCTCGATTCTAACCCTCACCCTAAACTTAACCCTAACCCTAACCGTAAATGCACTGAATTCTAATCATAACTCTATCCCTAAATGTGCCTGATTCGAACGCTATAACTAAATCATCAATTTCAACACTAACCCTAAGCCCAAATGCTCTGAAGTATGACCCAAAATGCTCTCCTGACCCTAAGCCTAACCCAAAACCTCGATTCTACCAACACAAACCCTAACCCTAATCCTAACCCAACTCCTCCCCTACCCCTAAATGCACTCCAACCCTGAACATAACCCCAACGCTAACGCTAAAAATGCTCCTGATTCTAACCCTAATCCTAACCCTAACCTTCACCATACCACTGACCCTCGATTCTACGAAAGCTAACCCTATACTTAATTCTAACCCTAACAGTATCTTTAAATGCACTCGATTCTAACCCTCACCCTAAACATAAACGTAACCTTATCCCTAATCCTAACCCTGAATGCACTGGATTCTAACCATAACTGTAACCCTAATGTGCTCGATTATAACCCTAACACTAAATCGTCAATCTCAACACTAAGCCTAACCCTAAATGCACTCGACTCTAACCCAAAAGGCAAACCTGACCCTAAGGATAACCCTAAACCCCGATTCTACCAACACAAACCCTAACCCTAATCCCAACCCTACTCCTATCCCTACCTCTATATGCACTCTAACCCTAACCATGACCCAACCCCTAACACTAAAAATGCGCTTGATACTATCCCTAACCCTAACCCTAACCCTGACAATAACCCTCAATTCTACGAAACCTAACCCTAAACCTAACTCTAACCCTAACACTATCCTGAAATGCTCTCGATTCTAATCCTAACCCTAATAACCCTAACCCTAACCCTAAGCTTAAATATAGTGGATTCTAACCATAACTCTAACCCGAATGTGCTCGATTCTAAGTCTAATACTAAATCGTCAATCTCAACACTAACCCTAACTCTAAATGCACTCAGTTGTAACCCAAAAGGCAATCCTCACCCTACGCCTAACCCTAAACTTCGATTCTACCAACACTAACCCTAACCCTTATCCTAACCCTACCCCTCACCCTACCCCTAAATGCACTCTAACCCTACCCCGACCCCTTACACTAACCCTAACCCTAACGAATTCTAACCAAAACGCTAACCCTAAATGTGGTCGATTCTAACCCAAACACTAAATCGTCAATTTCAACACTATCCCTAACCCTAAATGCACTCGACTCTAACCCAAAAGCCATTGCTGACACTAAGCCTAATCCTACTCCTACTCCTACCCCTAAATGCACTCTAAGAAATACCCTGATGAAAAGCAGACCACTAAAAATGTGCCTGATTCTACCCCTAACCCTAACCCTAAGCCTAACCTTAAGCCTAACCCTCGATTCTACGAAAGCGAACGCTAAACCTAACTCTAAGCCTAGCACTATCCTTAAATGCTCTCGATTTTAACCCTGACCCTCCACCTAAAATTAACCCTAACGAATTCTAACCAAAACTCTAACCCTAAATGTGCTCGATTCTAACCCAAACACTAAATCGTGAATTTCAACACTATCCCTAACCCTAAATGCACTCGACTCTAAGCCAAAAGCCATTCCTGACTCGAAGCCTAACCCTAAACCTCCATTCTACCAACACAAACCTTATCCCTAATCCTAACCCTATCCCTTCCACTAGCCCTAAAAGCACTTTAACCCTAATCCTCACCCTAACGCTAACACTAAAACTGTACTTGATTCTAACCCTAACCCTCACCCTAAGCCTAACCCTAAGCCTAACCCTAAGCCTAACTCTCGATTCTACGAAAGCCAACCCTAAACCTAACTCTAACCCTAGCACTATCCTTAATGCTCTCGATTCTAACCCTGACCCTAAACCTAACCCTAACCCTAACCCTAACCCTAAATGCACTGAATTTTAATCATAACTCTATCCCTAAATGTGCCTGATTCGAACGCTATAACGAAATCATCAATTTCAACACTAACCCTAAGCCCAAATGCTCTGAATTATGACCCAAAATGCTCTCCTGACCCTAAGCCTAACCCAAAACCTCGATTCTACCAACACAAACCCTAACCCTAATCCTAACCCAACTCCTACCCTACCCTTAATTGCACTCAAACCCTGACCATAACCCCAACCGTAACGCTAAAAATGCTCCTAATTCTAACCCTAATACTAACCCTAACCTTCACCCTAACACTGACCCTCGATTCTACGAAAGCTAACCCTATACCTAACTCTAACCCTAACACTATCCTTAAATGCACTCGATTCTAACCCTCACCCTAAACATAAACCTAACCCTATCCCTAATCCTAACACTAAATGCACTGGATTCTAACCATAACTATAACCCTAATGTGCTCGATTATAACCCTAACACTAAATCGTCAATCTCAACACTAAGCCTAACCCTAAATGCACTCGACTCTAACCCTAAAGGCAATCCTGACTCTAAGCCTAACACTAAACCTCGATTCTACCAACACAAACCCTAACCCTAATCCCAACCCTACTCCTATCCCTACCTCTATATGCACTCTAACCCTAACCCTGAATCAACCTCTAACACTAAAAATGCGCTTGATACTATCCCTAACCCTAACCCTAACCATAACCCTCAATTCTACGAAACCTAACCCTAAACCTAACTCTAACCCTAACACTATCCTTAAATGCTCTCGATTCGAATCCTGACCCTAATAACCCTAACCCTAACCCTAAGCTTAAATATAGTGGATTCTAACCATAACTGTAACCCGAATGTGCTCGATTCTAAGTCTAACACTAAATCGTCAATCTCAACACTAACCCTAACTCTAAATGCACTCAGTTGTAACCCAAAAGGCAATCCTCACCCTACGACTAACCCTAAACTTCGATTCTACCAACACTAACCCTAACCATACTACTAACCCTACCCCTACCCCTACCCCTAAATGCACTCTAACCCTACCCCTACCCCTTACACTAACCCTAACCCTAACGAATTGTAACCACATCTCTAACCCTAAATGTGCTCGATTCTAACCCAAACACTGAATCGTCAATTTCAACACTATCGCTAACCCTAAATGCACTCGACTGTAACCCAAAAGCCATTCCTGACCCCAAGCCTAATCCTACTCCTACGCCTACCCCTAAATGCACTCTAAGCCATACCCTGATGAAAAGCAGACCACTAAAAATGTGCCTGATTCTAACCCTAACCCTAACCCTAAGCCTAACCTTAAGCCTAACTCTCGATTCTACGAAAGTGAACGCTAAACCTAAGTCTAACCCTAGCACTATCCTTAAATGGTCTCGATTTCAACCCTGACCCACAACCTAACCCTAACCCTAACGAATTCCAACCAAAACTCTAACCCTAAATGTGCTCGATTCTAACCCAAACACTAAATCGTCAATTTCAACACTATCCCTAACCCTAAATGCACTCGACTCTAACCCAAAAGCCATTCCTGACGCGAAGCCTAACCCTACACCTCCATTCTACCAACACAAACCTTTTCGCTTATCCTAACCCTATCTCTTCCACTAGCCCTAAAAGTACTTTAACCCTAATCCTCACCCTAACGCTAACACTAAAACTGTGCTTTATTCTAACCCTAAACCTCACCCTAAGCCCAACCCTAAGACTAACCCTAAGCCTAACTCTCGATTCTGCGAAAGCTAACCCTAAACCTAACTCTAACCCTAGCACTATCCTTAATTCTCTCGATTCTAACCCTCACCCTCAAACTAACCCTAACCCTAACCCTAACCCTAAATGCACTGAATTTTAATCATAACTCTATCCCTAAATGTGCCTGATTCGAACGCTATAACGAAATCATCAATTTCAACACTAACCCTAAGCCCAAATGCTCTGAATTATGACCCAAAATGCTCTCCTGACCCTAAGCCTAACCCAAAACCTCGATTCCACCAACACAAATCCTAACCCTAATCCTAACCCAACTCCTCCCCTACCCCTAATTGCACTCAAACCCTGACCATAACCCCAACCCTAACGCTAAAAATGCTCCTAATTCTAACCCTAATACTAACCCTAACCTTCACCCTAACACTGACCCTCGATTCTACGAAAGCTAACCCTATACCTAACTCTAACCCTAACACTATCCTTAAATGCACTCGATTCTAACCCTCACCCTAAACATAAACCTAACCCTATCCCTAATCCTAACCCTAAATGCACTGGATTCTAACCAAAACTCTAACCCTAATGTGCTCGATTATAACCCTAACACTATATCGTCAATCTCAACACTAAGCCTAAACCTAAATGCACTCGACTCTAACCCTAAAGGCAATCCTGACTCTACGCCTAACACTAAACCTCGATTCTACCAACACAAACCCTAACCCTAATCCCAACCCTACTCCTATCCCTACCTCTATATGCACTCTAACCCTAACCCTGACTCAATCTCTAACACTAAAACTGCGCTTGATACTATTCCTAACCCTAACCCTAACCCTAACCCTTAATTCTACGAAACCTAACCCTAAACCTAACTCTAACCCTAACACTATCCTTAAATGCTCTCGATTCGAATCCTGACCCTAATAACCCTAACCCTAACCCTAAGCTTAAATATAGTGGATTCTAACCATAACTGTAACCCGAATGTGCTCGATTCTAAGTCTAACACTAAATCGTCAATCTCAACACTAACCCTAACTCTAAATGCACTCAGTTGTAACCCAAAAGGCAATCCTCACCCTACGCCTAACCCTAAACTTCGATTCTACCAACACTAACCCTAACCCTAATCCTAACCCTACCCCTACCCCTACCCCTAAATGCACTCTAACCCTACCCCTACCCCTTACACTAACCCTAACCCTAACGAATTGTAACCAAATCTCTAACCCTAAATGTGCTCGATTCTAACCCAAACACTGAATCGTCAATTTCAACACTATCGCTAACCCTAAATGCACTCGACTCTAACCCAAAAGCCATTCCTGACCCCAAGCCTAATCCTACTCCTACGCCTACCCCTAAATGCACTCTAAGCCATACCCTGATGAAAAGCAGACCACTAAAAATGTGCCTGATACTAACCCTAAGCCTAACCCTAAGCCTAACCTTAAGCCTAACCCTCGATTCTACGAAAGCGAACGCTAAACCTCACTCTAACCCTAGCACTATCCTTAAATGCTCTCGATTTTAACCCTGACCCTCAACCTAACATTAACCCTAACGAATTCTAACCAAAACTCTAACCCTAAATGTGCTCGATTCTAACCCAAACACTAAATCGTCAATTTCAACACTATCCCTAACCCTAAATGCACACGACTCTAAGCCAAAAGCCATTCCTGACCCGAAGCCTAACCCTAAACCTCCATTCTACCAACACAAACCTTATCCCTAATCCTAACCCTATCCCTTCCACTAGCCCTAAAAGCACTTTAACCCTAATCCTCACCCTAACGCTAACACAAAAACTGTGCTTGATTCTAACCCTAACCCTCACCCTAAGCCTAACCCTAAGCCTAACCCTAAGCCTAACTCTCGATTCTACGAAAGCTAACCCTAAACCTAACTCTAACCCTGGCACTATCCTTAATGCTCTCGATTCTAACCCTGACCCTAAACCTAACCCTAACCCTAACCCTAACCCTAAATGCACTGAATTTTAATCATAACTCTATCCCTAAATGTGCCTGATTCGAACGCTATAACGAAATCATCAATTTCAACACTAACCCTAAGCCCAAATGCTCTGAATTATGACCCAAAATGCCCTTCTGACCCTAAGCCTAACCCAAAACCTCGATTCTACCAACACAAACCCTAACCCTAATCCTAACCCAACTCCTCCCCTACCCCTAATTGCACTCAAAAACTGACCATAACCCCAAGCCTAACGCTAAAAATGCTCCTGTTTCTAACCCTAATACTCACCCTAACCTTCACCCTAACACTGACCCTCGATTCTACGAAAGCTAACCCTATACCTAACTCTAACCCTAACACTATCCTTAAATGCACTCGATTCTAACCCTCACCCTAAACATAAACCTAACCCTATCCCTAATCCTAACCCTAAATGCACTGGATTCTAGCCATAACTCTAACCCTAATATGCGCGATTATAACCCTAACACTAAATCGTCAATCTCAACACTAAGCCTAACCCTAAATGCACTCGACTCTAACCCTAACGGCAATCCGGACTCTAAGCCTAACACTAAACCTCGATTCTACCAACACAAACCCTAACCCTAATCCCAACCCTACTCCTATCCCTACCTCTATATGCACTCTAACCCCAACCCTGACTCAACCCCTAACACTTAAAATGCGTTTGATACTATCCCTAACCCTAACCCTAACCCTAACCCTAACCCTCAATTCTACGAAACCTAACCCTAAACCTAACTCTAACCCTAACACTATCCTGAAATGCTCTCGACTCTAATCCTGACCCTAATAACCCTAACCCTAACCCTAACCTTAAATATAGTGGATTCTAACCATAACTGTAACCCGAATGTGCTCGATTCTAAGTCTAACACTAAATCGTCAATCACAACACTAACCCTAACTCTAAATGCACTCAGTTGTAACCCAAAAGGCAATCCTCACCCTACGCCTAACCCTAAACTTCGATTCTACCAACAAAAACCCTAACCCTAATACTAACCCTACCCCTACCCCTACCCCTAAATGCACTCTAACCCTACCCCTACCCCTTACACTAACCCTAACCCTAACGAATTGTAACCAAATCTCTAACCCTAAATGTGCTCGATTCTAACCCAAACACTGAATCGTCAATTTCAACACTATCGCTAACCCTAAATGCACTCGACTCTAACGCAAAAGCCATTCCTGAGCCCAAGCCTAATCCTACTCCTATGCCTACCCCTAAATGCACTCTAAGCCATACCCTGATGAAAAGCAGACCACTAAAAATGTGCCTGATTCTAACCCTAACCCTAACCCTAAGCCTAACCTTAAGCCTAACCCTCGATTCTACGAAAGTGAACGCTAAACCTAAGTCTAACGCTAGCACTATCCTTAAATGGTCTCGATTTCAACCCTGACCCTCAACCTAACCCTAACCCTAACGAATTCTAACCAAAACGCTAACCCTAAATGTGCTCGATTCTAACCCAAACACTAAATCGTCAATTTCAACACTATCCCTAACCCTAAATGCACTCGACTCTAACCCAAAAGCCATTCCTGACGCGAAGCCTAACCCTAAACCTCGATTCTACCAACACAAACCTTATTCCTTATACTAACCCTATCCCTTCCACTAGCCCTAAAAGTACTTTAACCCTAATCCTCACCCTAACGCTAACACTAAAACTGTGCTTGATTCTAACCCTAACCCTCACCCTAAGCCTAACCCTAAGACTAACCCTAAGCCTAACTCTCGATTCTGCGAAAGCTAACCCTAAACCTAACTCTAATCCTAGCACTATCCTTAATGCTCTCGATTCTAACCCTCACCCTTAACCTAACCCTAACCCTAACCCTAACCCTAAATGCACTGAATTCTAATCATAACTCTATCCCTAAATGTGCCTCATTCGAACGCTATAACTAAATCATCAATTTCAACACTAACCCTAAGCCCAAATGCTCTGAATTATGACCCAAAATGCTCTCCTGACCCTAAGCCTAACCCAAAACCTCGATTCTACCAACACAAACCCTAACCCTAATCCTAACCCAACTCCTCCCCTACCCCTAAATGCACTCAAACCCTGACCATAACCCCAACCCTAACGCTAAAAATGCTCCTGATTCTAACCCTAATCCTAACCCTAACCTTCACCCTAACACTGACCCTCGATTCTACGAAAGCTAACCCTATACTTATCTCTATCCCTAACACTATCCTTAAATGCACTCGATTCTAACCCTCACCCTAAACATAAACCTAACACTATCCCTAATCCTAACCCTAAATGCACTGCATTCTAACCATAACTCTAACCCTAATGTGCTCGATTATAACCCTAACACTAAATCGTCAATCTCAACACTAAGCCTCACCCTAAATGCACTCGACTCTAACCCTAAAGGCAATCCTGACTGTGAGCCTAACACTAAACCTCGATTCTACCAACACAAACCCTAAGCCTAATCCCAACCCTAATCCTATCCCTACCTATATATGCACTCTAACCCTAACCCTGACTCAACCACTAACACTAAAAATGCGCTTGATACTATCCCTAACCCTAACCCTAACCCTAATCCTAACCCTCAATTCTACGAAACCTAACCCTAAACCTAACTCTAACCCTAACACTATCCTTAAATGCTCTCAATTCTAATCCTGACCCTAATAACCCTAACCCTAACCCTAAGCTTAAATATAGTGGATTCTAACCATAACTGTAACCCGAATGTGCTCGATTCTAAGTCTAACACTAAATCGTCAATCTCAACACTAACCCTAACTTTAAATGCACTCAGTTGTAACCCAAAAGGCAATCCTCACCCTACGACTAACCCTAAACTTCGATTCTACCAACAAAAACCCTAACCCTAATACTAACCCTATCCCTACCCCTACCCCTAAATGCACTCTAACCCTACCCCTACCCCTTACACTAACCCTAACCCTAACGAATTGTAACCACATCTCTAACCCTAAATGTGGTCGATTCTAACCCAAACACTGAATCGTCAATTTCAACACTATCGCTAACCCTAAATGCACTCGACTGTAACCCAAAAGCCATTCCTGACCCCAAGCCTAATCCTACTCCTACGCCTACCCCTAAATGCACTCTAAGCCATACCCTGATGAAAAGCAGACCACTAAAAATGTGCCTGATTCTAACCCTAACCCTAACCCTAAGCCTAACCTTAAGCCTAACCCTCGATTCTACGAAAGTGAACGCTAAACCTAACTCTAACCCTAGCACTATCCTTAAATGGTCTCGATTTCAACCCTGACCCTCAACCTAACCCTAACCCTAACGAATTCTAACCAAAACTCTAACCCTAAATGCACTCGACTCTAAGCCAAAAGCCATTCCTGACGCGAAGCCTAACCCTAAACCTCGATTCTACCAACACAAACCTTATCCCTTATCCTAACCCTATCCCTTCCACTAGCCCTAAAAGTACTTTAACCCTAATCCTCACCCTAACGCTAACACTAAAACTGTGCTTGATTCTAACCCTAACCCTCACCCTAAGCCTAACCCTAAGACTAACCCTAAGCCTAACTCTCGATTCTGCGAAAGCTAACCCTAAACCTAACTCTAATCCTAGCACTATCCTTAATGCTCTCGATTCTAACCCTCACCCTAAACCTAACCCTAACCCTAACCCTAACCCTAAATGCACTGAATTCTAATCATAACTCTATCCCTAAATGTGCCTGATTCGAACGCTCTAACTAAATCATCAATTTCAACACTAACCCTAAGCCCAAATGCTGTGAATTATGACCCAAAATGCTCTCCTGACCCTAAGCCTAACCCTAAACCTCGATTCTACCAACACAAACCCTAACCCTAATCCCAACCCTACTCCTATCCCTACCTCTATATGCACTCTAACCCTAACCCTGACCCAACCCCTAACACTAAAAATGCGCTTGATACTATCCCTAACCCTAACCCTAACCCTAACCCTAACCCTCAATTCTACGAAACCTAACCCTAAACCTAACTCTAACCCTAGCACTATCCTTAAATGCTCTCGATTTTAACCCTGAGCCTCAACCTAACCCTAACCCTAACGCTAACCCTACATGCACTGAATTCTAAGCATAACTCTAACCCTAAATGTGCTCGATTCAAACCCTAATACTAAATCGTCAATTTGAACACTAAGCCAAAGCCTAAATACACTCGATTCTGATCCAAAATGCAATCCTGACCCTAAGCCTAAACCTAAACCTCGATTCTACCAACACAAACCTTAACCCTAATCCTAACCCTATCCCTTCCACTAGCCCTAAAAGCACTTTAACCCTAATCCTCACCCTAACGCTAACACTAAAACTCTGCTTGATTCTAACCCTAACACTTACCCTAAGCCTAACCCTAAGCCTAACCCTCGATTCTACGAAAGCTAACCCTAAATCTAACTCTAACCCTAGCACTATCCTTAAATGCGCTCGATTTTAACCCTTACCCTAAGCCTAACCCTAACCCCAACCCTAACCCTAAATGCAGTGAATTCTAATCATAACTCTATCCCTAAATGTGCCTGATTTTAACGCCATAACTAAATCATCAATTTCAAGACTAACCCTAAGCCCAAATGCTCTGAATTATGACACAAAATGCTCTGCTGTCCCTAAGCTTAACCCAAAACCTCGATTCTACCAACACAAACCCAAACCTTAATCCTAACTGAAATCCTCCCCTACCTCTAAATGCACTGAAACCCTGACCATAACCCCAACCCTAACGCTAAAAATGCTCCTGAGTCTAACCTTAATTCTAACCCTAACCCTCACCCTAACACTGACCCTGGATTCTACTAAAGCTAACCCTATACCTAACTCTAACCCTAACACTATCCTTAAATGCACTCGATTCTAACCCTCACCCTAAACATAAACCTAACCCTATCCCTAATCTTAACACTAAATGCACTGGATTCTAACCATAACTCTAACCCTAATGTGCTCGATTATAACCCTAACACTAGATCGTCAATCTCGACACTAAGCCTAACCTTAAATGCACTCTACTCTAACCCTAAAGGCAATCCTGACCCTAAGCCTAACCCTAAACCTCGATTCTACCAACACAAACCCTAACCCTAATCCCAACGCTACTCCTATCCCTACCGCCATATGCACTCTAACCCTTACGCTGACCCAACCCCTAAGACTAAAAATGCGCTTGATTCTATCCCTAACCCTAAACCTAACCCTAACCCTAACCCTAACCCTAAATGCACTGAATCCTAATCATAACTCTATCCCTAAATGTGCCTGATTCGAACGCTATAACTAAATCATCAATTTCAACACTAACCCTAAGCCCAAATGCTCTGAATTATGACCCAAAATGCTCTCCTGACCCTAAGCCTAACCCAAAACCTCGATTCTACCACCACAAACCCAAACCTTAATCCTAACTGAAATCCTCCCCTACGTCTAAATGCACTCAAAACCTGACCATAACCCCAACCCTAACGCTAAAAATGGTCCTGAGTCTAACCTTAATTCTAACCCTAACCCTCACCCTAACACTGACCCTGGATTCTACTAAAGCTAACCCTATACATAACTCTAACCCTAACACTATCCTTAAATGCACTCGATTCTAACCCTCACCCTAAACATAAACCTAACCCTATCCCTAATCCTAACACTAAATGCACTGGATTCTAACCATAACTCTAACCCTAATGTGTTCGATTATAACCCTAACACTAGATCGTCAATCTCAACACTAAGCCTAACCTTAAATGCACTCGACTCTAACCCTAAAGGCAATCCTGACCCTAAGCCTAACCCTAAACCTCGGTTCTACCAACACAAACCCTAACCCTAATCCCAACCCTACTCCTATCCCTACCTCTATATGCACTCTAACCCTAACCCTGACCCACCCCTAACACTAAAAATGCGCTTGATTCAATCTATAACCCTAACCCTAACCCTAATCCTAACCCTCAATTTTACGACACCTAACCTTAAACCTAACTCTAACCCTAACACTATCCTTAAATGCTCTCGATTCTAATGCTGACCCTAATAACCCTAATCCTAACCCTAAGCTTAAATATAGTGGATTCTAACCATAACTCTAACCCGAATGTGCTCGATTCTAAGTCTAAGACTAAATCCTCAATCTCAACACTAACCCTAACTCTAAATGCACTCAGTTGTAACCCAAAAGGCATCCTCACCCTACGCCTAACCCTAAACTTCGATTCTACCAAAACAAACTCTAACCCTAATCCTAACCCTACCCCTACCCCTACCTCTAAATGCTCTCTAACCCTACCCCTACCCCTTACACTAACTATAACCCTAACGAATTCTAACCAAAACTCTAACCCTAAATGTGCTCGATTCTAACCCAAACACTAAATCGTCAATTTCAACACTATCTCTAACCCTAAATGCACTCGACTCTAACCCAAAAGCCATTCCTGACCCGAAGCCTAACCCTAAACCTCCATTCTACCAACACAAACCTTATCCCTAATCCTAACCCTATCCCTTCCACTAGCCCTAAAAGCACTTTAACCCTAATCCTCACCCTAACGCTAACACTAAAACTGTGCTTGATTCTAACCCTAACCCTCACCCTAAGCCTAACCCTAAGCCTAACCCTAAGCCTAACTCTCGATTCTACGAAAGCTAACCCTAAACCTAACTCTAACCCTAGCACTATCCTTAATGCTCTCGATTCTAACCCTCACCCTAAACTTAACCCTAACCCTAACCGTAAATGCACTGAATTCTAATCATAACTCTATCCCTAAATGTGCCTGATTCGAATGCTATAACTAAATCATCAATTTCAACACTAACCCTAAGCCCAAATGCTCTGAAGTATGACCCAAAATGCTCTCCTGACCGTAAGCCTAACCCAAAACCTCGATTCTACCAACACAAACCCTAACCCTAATCCTAACCCAAATCCTCCCCTACCCCTAAATGCACTCCAACCCTGACCATAACCCCAACCCTAACGCTAAAAATGCTCCTGATTCTAACCCTAATCCTAACCCTAACCTTCACCCTAACACTGACCCTCGATTCTACGAAAGCTAACCCTATACTTAATTCTAACCCTAACAGTATCTTTAAATGCACTCGATTCTAACCCTCACCCTAAACATAAACCTAACCTTATCCCTAATCCTAACCCTGAATGCACTGGATTCTAACCATAACTGTAACGCTAATGTGCTCGATTATAACCCTAACACTAAATCGTCAATCTCAACACTAAGCCTAACCCTAAATGCACTCGACTCTAACCCAAAAGGCAAACCTGACCCTAAGGATAACCCTAAACCCCGATTCTACCAACACAAACCCTAACCCTAATCACAACCCTACTCCTATCCCTACCTCTATATGCACTCTAACCCTAACCCTGACCCAACCCCTAACACTAAAAATGCGCTTGATACTATCCCTAAACGTAACCCTAACCCTAACCCTCAATTCTACGAAACCTAACCCTAAACCTAACTCTAACCCTAACACTATCCTGAAATGCTCTCGATTCTAATCCTGACCCTAATAACTCTAACCCTAACCCTAAGCTTAAATATAGTGGATTCTAACCATAACTCTAACCCGAATGTGCTCGATTCTAAGTCTAACACTAAATCGTCAATCTCAACACTAACCCTAAGTCTAAATGCACTCAGTTGTAACCCAAAAGGCAATCCTCACCCTACGCCTAACCCTAAACTTCGATTCTACCAACAAAAACCCTAACCCTTATCCTAACCCTACCCCTACCCCTACCCCTAAATGCACTCTAACCCTACACCGACCCCTTACACTAACCCTAACCCTAACGAATTCTAACCAAAACGCTAACCCTAAATGTGGTCGATTCTAACCCAAACACTAAATCGTCAATTTCAACACTATCCCTAACCCTAAATGCACTCGACTCTAACCCAAAAGCCATTCCTGACCCTAAGCCTAATCCTACTCCTACTCCTACCCCTAAATGCACTCTAAGCCATACCCTGATGAAAAGCAGACCACTAAAAATGTGCCTGATTCTAACCCTAACCCTAACCCTAAGCCTAACCTTAAGCCTAACCATCGATTCTACGAAAGCGAACGCTAAACCTAACTCTAACCCTAGCACTATCCTTAAATGCACTCGATTCTAACCCTCACCCTAAACATAAACCTAACCCTATCCCTAATCCTAACACTAAATGCACTGGATTCTAACCATAACTCTAACCCTAATGTGTTCGATTATAACCCTAACACTAGATCGTCAATCTCAACACTAAGCCTAACCTTAAATGCACTCGACTCTAACCCTAAAGGCAATCCTGACCCTAAGCCTAACCCTAAACCTCGATTCTACCAACACAAACCCTAACCCTAATCCCAACCCTACTCCTATCCCTACCTCTATATGCACTCTAACTCTAACCCTGACCCAACCCCTAACACTAAAAATGCGCTTAATTCTTTCTATAACCCTAACCCTAACCCTAATCCTAACCCTCAATTTTACGACACCTAACCCTAAACCTAACTCTAACCCTAACACTATCCTTAAATGCTCTCGATTCTAATGCTGACCTTAATAACCCTAACCCTAACCCTAAGCTTAAATATAGTGGATTCTAACCATAACTCTAACCCGAATGTGCTCGATTCTAAGTCTAAGACTAAATCCTCAATCTCAACACTAACCCTCACTCTAAATGCACTCAGTTGTAACCCAAAGGGCATCCTCACCCTACGCCTAACCCTAAACTTCGATTCTACCAAAACAAACTCTAACCCTAATCCTAACCCTACCCCTACCCCTACCTCTAAATGCTCTCTAACCCTACCCCTACACCTTACACTAACTATAACCCTAACGAATTCTAACCAAAACTCTAACCCTAAATGTGCTCGATTCTAACCCAAACACTAAATCGTCAATTTCAACACTATCCCTAACCCTAAATGCACTCGACACTAACCCAAAAGCCATTCCTGACCCCAAGCCTAATCCTACTCCTATGCCTACCCCTAAATGCTCTCTAAGCCATACCCTGATGAAAAGCAGACCACTAAAAATGTGCCTGATTCTAACCCTAACCCTAACCCTAAGCCTAACCTTAAGCCTAACCCTCGATTCTACGAAAGTGAACGCTAAACCTAACTCTAACCCTAGCACTATCCTTAAATGATCTCGACTTTAACCCTGACCCTCAACCTAATCCTAACCCTAACGAATTATAACCAAAACTCTAACCCTAAATGTGCTCGATTCTAATCCAAACACTAAATCGTCAATTTCAACACTATCCCTAACACTAAATGCACTCGACTCTAACCCAAAAGCCATTCCTGACCCGAAGCCTAACCCTAAACCTCCATTCTACCAACACAAACCTTATCCCTAATCCTAACCCTATCCCTTCCACTAGCCCTAAAAGCACTTTAACCCTAATCCTCACCCTAACGCTAACACTAAAACTGTGCTTGATTCTAACCCTAACCCTCACCCTAAGCCTAACCCTAAGCCTAACTCTCGATTCTGCGAAAGCTAACCCTAAACCTAACTCTAACCTTAGCACTATCCTTAATGCTCTCGATTCTAACCCTGACCCTAAACCTAACCCTAACCCTAACTCTAACCCTAAATGCACTGAATTCTAATCATAACTCTATCCCTAAATGTGCCTGATTCGAACGCTATAACGAAATCATCAATTTCAACACTAACCCTAAGCCCAAATGCTCTGAATTATGACCCAAAATGCTCTCCTGACCCTAAGCCTAACCCAACACCTCGATTCTACCAACACGAACCCTAACCCTAATCCTAACCCACCTCCGCCCCTACCCCTAAATGCACTCAAACCCTGACCATAACCCCAACCCTAACGCTAAAAATGCTCCTGATTCTAACCCTAAACCTAACCTTATACTTCACCCTAACACTGACCCTCGATTCTACAAAAGCTAACCCTATACTTAACTCTAACCCTAACACTATCCTTAAATGCACTCGATTCTAACCCTCACCCTAAACATAAAACTAACCCTATCCCTAATCCTAACCCTGAATGCACTGGATTCTAACCATAACTCTAACCCTAATGTGCTCGATTATAACCCTAACACTAAATCGTCAATCTCAACACTAAGCCTAACCCTAAATGCACTCGACTCTAACCCAAAAGGCAATCCGGACCCTAAGCCTAACCCTAAACCTCGATTCTACCAACACAAACCCTAACCCAAATCCCAAGCCTACTCCTATTCCTACCTCTATATGCACTCTAACCCTAACCCTGACCCAACCCCTAATACTAAAAATGCGCTTGATTCTATCTATAACCCTAACCCTAACCCTAATCCTAACCCTCAATTTTACGACACCTAACCCTGAACCTAACTCTAATCCTAAACTATCCTTAAATGCTCTCGATTCTAATCCTGACCCTAATAACCCTAACCCTAATCCTAACCTTAAATATAGTGGATTCTAACCATAACTCTAACCCGAATGTGCTCAATTCTAAGTCTAAAACTGAATCGTCAATCTCAACACTAAACCTAACTCTAAATGCCCTCAGTTGTAACCCAAAAGGCAATTCTCACCCTACGCCTAACCCTAAACTTCGATTCTACCAACACAAACCCTAACCCTAATCCTAAACCAACTCCTCCCCTACCCCTAAATGCACTCAAACCTGACACTAACCACAACCTTATTGCTAAAATGCTCCTGACTCTAACCCTAATCCTAACCCTAACCTTAACCCTAACCTTCACCCTAACACTGACCCTCCATTCTACAAAAGCTAACCCTATACTTAACTCTAACCCTAACACTATCCTTAAATGCACTCGATTCTAACCCTCACCCTACACATAAACCTAACCCTATCCCTAATCCTAACCCTGAATGCACTGGATTCTAACCATAACTCTAACCCTAATGTACTCGATTATAACCCTAACATTAAATCGTCAATCTCAACACTAAGACTAACCTTAAATGCACTCGACTCTGACCCAAAAGGCAAACCTGACCCTAAGCCTAACCCTAAACCTCGATTCTACCAACACAAACCCTAACCTTAATCCTAATCCAACTCCTCCCCTACCCCTAAATGCCCTCAAACCCTGACCATAACCCCAACCCTAACGCTAAAAATGCTCCTGATTCTAACCCTAATCCTAACCCTAACCTTCACCCTAACACTGTCCCTCGATTCTACGAAAGCTAACCCTATACCTAACTCTAACCCTAACACTATCCTTAAATGCACTCGATTCTAACCCTCACCCTGAACATAAACCTAACCCTATCTCTAATGCTAACCCTAAATGCACTGGATTCTAACCATAACTCTAACCCTAATGTGCTCGATTATAACCCTAACACTAAATCGTCAATCTCAACACTAAGCCTAACCCTAAATGCACTCAACTCTAACCCTAAAGGCAATCCTGACCCTAAGCCTAACTCTAAACCTCGATTCTACCAACACAAACCCTAACCCTAATCCCAACCCTACTCCTATCCCTACCGCCATATGCACTCTAACCCTAACCCTGACCCAACCCCTAACACTAAAAATGCGCTTGATACTATCCCTAACCCTAACCCTTACCCTAACCCTAACCCTCAATTCTACGAAAACTAACCCTAAACCTAACTCTAACCCTAGCACTATCCTTAAATGTTCTCGATTTTAACCCTGACCCTCAACCTAACCCTAACCCTAACGCTAACCCAAATGCACTGAATTCTACGCATAACTCTAACCCTAAATGTGGTCGATTCAAACCCTAAAAGTAAATCGACAATTTGAACACTAACCCAAAGCCTAAATACACTCGATTCTGATCCAAAATGCAATCCTGACCCTAAGCCTAAACCTAAACCTCGATTCTACCAACACAAACCTTAACCGTAATCCTAACCCTATCCCTTCGACTAGCCCTAAAAGCACTTTAACCCTAATCCTCACCCTAACGCTAACACTAAAACTGTGCTTGATTCTAACCCTAAACCTTACCCTAAGCCTAACCCTAAGCCTAACAATCGATTCTACGAAAGCTAACCCTAAACCTAACTCTAACCCTAGCACTATCCTTAAATGCTCTCGATTTTAACCCTGACCCTAAGCCTAACCCTAACCCCAACCCTAACCCTAAATGCAGTGAATTCTAATCATAACTCTATGCCTAAATGTGCCTGATTTTAACGCCATAACTAAATCATCAATTTCAACACTAACCCTAAGCCCAAATGCTCTGAATTATGACCCAAAATGTTCTCCTGACCCTAAGCCTAAGCCAAAACCTCGATTCTATCAGCACAAACTCTAAGCCCAATCCTAACCCAACTCCTCCCCTACCCCTAAATGCACTCAAACCCTGACCATAACCCCAACATACACGCTAAAAATGCTCCTGATTCTAACCCTAATCCTAACCCTAACCTTCACCCTAACACTGACCCTCGATTCTACGAAAGCTAACCCTATACCTAACTCTAACCCTAACACTATCCTTAAATGTACTGGATTCTAACCCTCACCCTAAACATAAACCTAACCCGATCCCTAATCCTAACCCTAAATGCACTGGATTCTAACCATAATTCTAACCCTAATGTGCTCGATTATAACCCTAACACTAAATCGTCAATCTCAACACTAAGCCTAACCCTAAATGCACTCGACTCTAACCCTAAAGGCAATACTGACCATAAGCTTAACCCTAAACCTCGATTCTACCAACACAAACCCTAAGCCTAATTCCAACCCTACTCCTATGCCTACCGCCATATGCACTCTAACCCTTACCCTGACCCAACCCCTAACACTAAAAATGCGATTGATTCTATCCCTAACCCTAAACCTAACCCTAACCCTAACCCTAACCCTAAATGCACTGAATCCTAATCATAACTCTATCCCTAAATGTGCCTGATTCGAACGCTATAACTAAATCATCAATTTCAACACTAACCCTAAGCCCAAATGCTCTGAATTATGACCCAAAATGCTCTCCTGACCCTAAGCCTGACCCAAAACCTCGATTCTACCAACACAAACCCAAACCTTAATCCTAACTGAAATCCTCCCCTACCTCTAAATGCACTCAAACCCTGACCCTAACCTCAACCCTAACGCTAAAAATGCTCCTGAGTCTAACCTTAATTCTAACCCTAACCCTCACCCTAACACTGACCCTCGATTCTACGAAAGCTAACCCTATACCTAACTCTAACCCTAACACTATCCTTAAATGCACTCGATTCTAACCCTCACTCTAAACATAAACCTAACCCTATCTCTAATCCTAACCCTAAATGCACTGGATTCTAACCATAACTCTAACCCTAATGTGCTCGATTATAACCCTAACACTAAATCGTCAATCTCAACACTAAGCCTAACCCTAAATGCACTCAACTCTAACCTTAAAGGCAATCCTGACCCTAAGCCTAACCCTAAACCTCGATTCTACCAACACAAACTCTAACCCTAATCACAACCCTTCTCCTATCCCTACCGCCATATGCACTCTAACCCTAACCCTGACCCAACCCCTAACACTAAAAATGCGCTTGATACTATCCCTAACCCTAACCCTAACCCTAACCCTAACCCTCAATTCTACGAAACCTAACCCTAAACCTAACTCTAACCCTAACACTATCCTTAAATGTTCTCGATTTTAACCCTGACCCTCAACCTAACACTAAACCTAACGCTAACCCTAAATGCACTGAATTCTAAGCATAACTCTAACCCTAAATGTGGTCGATTCAAACCCTAACACTAAATCGTCAATTTGAACACTAACCCAAAGCCTAAATACACTCGATTCTGATCCAAAATGCAATCCTGACCCTAAGCCTAAACCTAAACCTCGATTCTACCAACACAAACCTTAACCCTAATCCTAACACTATCCCTTCTACTAGCCCTAAAAGCACTTTAACCCTAATCCTCACCCTAACGCTAACACTAAAACTGTGCTTGATTCTAACCCTAACCCTTACCTTAAGCCTAACCCTAAGCCTAATCCTCGATTCTACGAAAGCTAACCCTAAACCTAACTCTAACCCTAGCACTATCCTTAAATGCTCTCGATTTTAACCCTGACCCTAAGCCTAACCCTAACCCCAACCCTAACCCTAAATGCAGTGAATTTTAATCATAACTCTATCCCTAAATGTGCCTGATTCGAACGCTATAACTAAATCATCAATTTCAACAGTAACCCTAAGCCCAAATGCTCTGAATTATGACCCAAAATGCTCTCCTGACCCTAAGCCTAACCCAAAACCTCGATTCTATCAACACAAACTCTAAGCCTAATCCTAACCCAACTCCTCCCCTACCCCTAAATGCACTCAAACCCTGACCATAACCCCAACCCTAACGCTAAAAATGCTCCTGATTCTAACCCTAATCCTAACCCTAACCTTCACCCTAACACTGACCCTCGATTCTACGAAAGCTAACCCTATACCTAACTCTAACCCTAACACTATCCTTAAATGTTCTCGATTCTAACCCTCACCCTAAACATAAACCTAACCCGATCCCTAATCCTAACCCTAAATGCACTGGATTCTAACCATAACTCTAACCCTAATGTGCTCGATTATAACCCTAACACTAAATCGTCAATCTCAACACTAAGCCTAACTATAAATGCACTCGACTCTAACCCTAAAGGCAATCCTGATCCTAAGCCTAACCCTAAACATCGATTCTACCAACACAAACCCTAACCCTAATCCCAACCCTTCTCCTATCCCTACCGAAATATGCACTCTAACCCTTACCCTGACCCAACCCCTAACACTAAAAATGCGCTTGATTCTATCCCTAACCCTAAACATAACCCTAACCCTAACCCTAACCCTAAATGCACTGAATCCTAATCATAACTCTATCCCTAAATGTGCCTGATTCGAACGCTATAACGAAATCATCAATTTCAACACTAACCCTAAGTCCAAATGCTCTGAATTATGACCCAAAATGCTCTCCTGACCCTAAACCTAAGCCAAAACCTCGATTCTACCAACACAAACCCAAACCTTAATCCTAACTGAAATCCGCCCCTACCTCTAAATGCACTCAAACCCTGACCCTAACCCCAACCCTAACGCTAAAAATGCTCCTGAGTCTAACCTTAATTCTAACCCTAACCCTCACACTAACACTGACCCTGGATTCTACGAAAGCTAACCCTATACCTAACTCTAACCCTAACACTATCCTTAAATGCACTCGATTCTAACCCTCACTCTAAACATAAACCTAACCCTATCTCTAATCCTAACCCTAAATGCACTGGATTCTAACCATAACTCTAACACTAATGTGCTCGATTATAACCCTAACACTAAATCGTCAATCTCAACACTAAGCCTAACCCTAAATGCACTCAACTCTAACCCTAAAGGCAATCCTGACCCTAAGCCTAACCCTAAACCTCGATTCTACCAACACAAACCCTAACCCTAATCCCAACCCTACTCCTATCCCTACCGCCATATGCACTCTAACCCTAACCCTGACCCAACCCCTAACACTAAAAATGCGCTTGATACTATCCCTAACCCTAACCCTAACCCTAACCCTAACCCTCAATTCTACGAAACCTAACCCTAAACCTAACTCTAACCCTAGCACTATCCTTAAATGTTCTCGATTCTAATCCTGACCCTAATAACCCTAACCCTAACCCTAAGCTTAAATATAGTGGATTCTAACCATAACTCTAACCCGAATGTGCTCGATTCTAAGTCTAACCCTAAATCGTCAATCTCAACACTAACCCTAACTCTAAATGCACTCAGTTGTAACTCAAAAGGCATCCTCACCCTACGCCTAACCCTAAACTTCGATTCTAAAAAACAAACCCTAACCCTAATCGTAACCCTACCCCTACCCCTACCCCTAAATGCTCTCTAACCCTACCCCTACCCCTTACACTAACTATAACCCTAACGAATTCTAACCAAAACTCTAACCCTAAATGCACTCGACTCTAACCCAAAAGCCATTCCTGACCCGAAGCCTAACCCTAAACCTCCATTCTACAAACACAAACCTTATCCTTAATCCTAACCCAACTCCTCCCCTACCCGTAAATGCACTCAAACCCTGACCATAACCCCAACCCTAACGCTAAAAATGCTCCTGATTCTAACCCTAATCCTAACCCTAACCTTCACCATAACACTGACCCTCGATTCTACGAAAGCTAACCCTATACTTAATTCTAACCCTAACACTATCTTTAAATGCACTCGATTCTAACCCTCACCCTAAACATAAACCTAACCTTATCCCTAATCCTAACCCTGAATGCACTGGATTCTAACCATAACTGTAACCCTAATGTGCTCGATTATAACCCTAACACTAAATCGTCAATCTCAACACTAAGCCTAACCCTAAATGCACTCGACTCTAACCCAAAAGGCAAACCTGACCCTAAGGATAACCCTAAACCCCGATTCTACCAACACAAACCCTAACCCTAATCCCAACCCTACTCCTATCCCTACCTCTATATGCACTCTAACCCCAACCCTGACCCAACCCCTAACACTAAAAATGCGCTTGATATTATCCCTAACACTAACCCTAACCCTAACCCTAACCCTCAATTCTACGAAACCTAACCCTAAACCTAACTCTAACCCTAACACTATCCTGAAATGCTCTCGATTCTAATCCTGACCCTAATAACCCTAACCCTAAGCTTAAATATAGTGGATTCTAACCATAACTGTAACCCGAATGTGCTCGATTCTAAGTCTAATACTAAATCGTCAATCTCAACACTGACCCTAACTCTAAATGCACTCAGTTGTAACCCAAAAGGCAATCCTCACCCTACGCCTAACCCTAAACTTCGATTCTACCAAAATAAACCCTAACCCTAATCCTAACCCTACCCCTACCCCTACCCCTAAATGCTCTCTAACCCTACCCCTACCCCTTACACTAACTATAACCCTAATGAATTCTAACCAAAACTCTAACCCTAAATGCACTCGACTTTAACCCAAAAGCCATTCCTGACCCAAAGCCTAACCCTAAACCTCCATTCTACGAACACAAACCTTATCCTTAATCCTAACCCAACTCCTCCCCTACCCGTAAATGCACTCAAACCCTGACCATAACCCCAACCCTAACGCTAAAAATGCTCCTGATTCTAACCCTAATCCTAACCCTAACCTTCACCATAACACTGACCCTCGATTCTACGAAAGCTAACCCTATACTTAATTCTAACCCTAACACTATCTTTAAATGCACTCGATTCTAACCCTCACCCTAAACATAAACCTAACCTTATCCCTAATCCAAACCCTGAATGCACTGGATTCTAACCATAACTCTAACCCTAATGTGCTCGATAATAACCCTAACACTAAATCGTCAATCTCAACAATAAGCCTAACCCTAAATGCACTCGACTCTAACCCAAAAGGCAAACCTGACCCTAAGGATAACCCTAAACCCCGATTCTACCAACACAAACCCTAACCCTAATCCCAACCCTACTCCTATCCCTACCTCTATATGCACTCTAACCCCAACCCTGACCCAACCCCTAACACTAAAAATGCGCTTGATATTATCCCTAACACTAACCCTAACCCTAACCCTAACCCTCAATTCTACGACACCTAACCCTAAACCTAACTCTAACCCTAACACTATCCTTCAATGCTCTCGATTCTAATCCTGACCCTAATAACCCTAACCGTAACCCTAAGCTTAAATATAGTGGATTCTAACCATAACTCTAACCCGAATGTGCTCGATTCTAAGTCTAATACTAAATCGTCAATCTCAACACTGACCCTAACTCTAAATGCACTCAGTTGTAACCCAAAAGGCAATCCTCACCCTACGCCTAACCCTAAACTTCGATTCTACCAACACAAACCCTAACCCTAATACTAACCCTTCCCCTACCCCTACCCCTAAATGCACTCTAACCCTACCCTTACCCCTTACACTAACTATAACCCTAACGAATTCTAACCAAAACTCTAACCCTAAATGTGGTCGATTCTAACCCAAACACTAAATCCTCAATTTCAACACTATCCCTAACCCTAAATGCACTCGACTCTAACCCAAAAGCCATTCCTGACCCCAAGCCTAATCCTACTCCTACGCCTACCCCTAAATGCACTCTAAGCCATACCCTGATGAAAAGCAGACCACTAAAAATGTGCCTGATTCTAACCCTAACCCTAAGCATAAGCCTAACCTTAAGCCTAACCCTCGATTCTACGAAAGCGAACGCTAAACCTAACTCTAACCCTAGCACTATCCTTAAATGCTCTCGATTTTAACCCTGACCCTCAACCTAATATTAACCCTAACGAATTCTAACCAAAACTCTAACCCTAAATGTGCTCGATTCTAACCCAAACACTAAATCGTCAATTTCAACACTGTCCCTAACCCTAAATGCACTCGAGTCTAACCCAAAAGCCATTCCTGACCCGAAGCCTAACCCTAAACCTCCATTCTACCAACACAAACCTTATCCCTAATCCTAACCCTATCCCTTCCACTAACCCTAAAAGCACTTTAACCCTAATCCTCACCCTAACGCTAACACTAAAACTGTGCTTGATTCTAACCCTGACCATCACCCTAAGTCTAACCCTAAGCCTAATCCTAGGCCTAACTTTTGATTCTACGAAAGCTAACCCTAAACCTAACTCTAACCCTAGCACTATCCGTAAATGCTCTCGATTTTAACCCTGACCCTCAACTTAACCCTAACCCTAACGAATTCTAACCAAAACTCTAACCCTAAATGTGCTCGATTCTAACCCAAACACTAAATCGTCAATTTCAACACTATCCCTAACCCTAAATGCACTCGACTCTAACCCAAAAGCCATTCCTGACCCGAAGCCTAACCCTAAACCTCCATTCTACCAACACAAACCTTAACCCTAATCCTAACCCTATCCCTTCCACTAGCCCTAAAAGCACTTTAACCCTAATCCTCACCCTTACGCTAACACTAAAACTGTGCTTGATTCTAACCCTAACCCTCACCCTAAGCCTAAACCTAAGCCTAACCCTAAGCCTAACTCTCGATTCTACGAAAGCTAACCCTAAACCTAACTCTAACCCTAGCACTACCCTTAATGCTCTCGATTCTAACCCTGATCCTAAACCTAACCCTAACCCTAACCCTAACCCTAAATGCACTGAATTCTAATCATAACTCTATCCCTAAATGTGCCTGATTCGAACGCTATAACTAAATCATCAATTTCAACACTAACCCTAAGCCCACATGCTCTGAATTATGACCCAAAATGCTCTCCTGACCCTAAGCCTAACCCAAAACGTCGATTCTACCAACACGAACCCTAACCCTAATCCTAACCCAACTCCTCCCCTACCCCTAAATGCACTCAAACCTGACACTAACCACAACCTTATCGCTAAAATGCTCCGGATTCCAAACCTAATCCTAACCCTAACCTTCACCCTAACCTTCACCCTAACACTGACCCTCGATTCTACAAAAGCTAACCCTATACTTAACTCTAACCCTAACACTATCCTTAAATGCACTCGATTCTAACCCTCACCCTAAACATAAACCTAACCCTATCCCTAATCCTAACCCTGAATGCACTGGATTCTAACCATAACTCTAACCCTCATGTGCTCGTTTATAACCCTAACACTAAATCGTCAATCTCAACACTAAGCCTAACCTTAAATGCACTCGACTCTAACTCAAAAGGCAATCCTGACCCTAAGGCTAACCCTGTACCCCGATTCTACCAACACAAATCCTAACCCTAATCCCAGCCCTACTCCTCTCCCTACCTCTATATGCACTCTAAACCTAACCCTGACCCAACCTCTAACACTAAAAATGCGCTTGATTCTATCTATAACCCTAACCCTAACCCTAATCCTAACCCTCAATTTTACGACACCTAACCCTAAACCTAACTCTAACCCTAACACTATCCTTAAATGCTCTCGATTCTAATCCTGACCCTAATAACCCTAACCCTAACCCTAAGCTTAAATATAGTGGATTCTAACCATAACTCTAACCCTAATGTGCTCGATTCTAAGTCTAACACTAAATCGTCAATCTCAACGCTAACTCAAACTCTAAATGCACTCAGTTGTAACCCAAAAGGCATCCTCAACCTACGTCTAACCCTAAACTTCGATTCTACCAACACAAACCATAACGTTAATCCTAACCCTACCCCTACCCCTACCCCTAAATGCTCTCTAACCCTACCCCTACCCCTTACACTAACCATAACCCTAAAGAATTCTAACCAAATCTCTAACCCTAAATGTGCTCGATTCTAACCCAAACACTAAATCGTCAATTTCAACACTATCCCTAACCCTAAATGCACTCGACTCTAACCCAAATGCCATTCCTGACCCGAAGCCTAACCCTAAACCTCCATTCTACCAACACAACCTTATCCCTAATGCTAACCCTATCCCTTCCACTAGCCCTAAAAGCATTTTAACCCTAATCCTCACCCTAACGCTAACACTAAAACTGTGCTTGATTCTAACCCTAATCCTCACCCTAAGCCTAACTCTCGATTCTACGAAAGCTAACCCTAAACCTAACTCTAACCCTAGCACTATCCTTAATACTCTCGATTCTAACCCTCACCCTAAACCTAACCCTAACCCTAACCCTAACCCTAAATGCACTGAATTCTAATCATAATTCTATCCCTAAATGTGCCTGATTCGAACGCTATAACTAAATCATCAATTTCAACACTAACCCTAAGCCCAAATGCTCTGAATTATCACCCAAAATGCTCTCCTGACCCTAAGCCTAACCCAAAACCTCGATTCTACCAACACAAACCCTAACCATAATCCTAACCCAAATCCTCCCCTACCCGTAAATGCACTCAAACCCTGACCATAACCCCAACCCTAACGCTAAAAATGCTCCTGATTCTAACCCTAATCCTACCCCTAACCTTCACCATAACACTGACCCTCGATTCTACGAAAGCCAACCCTATACCTAACTCTAACCCTAACACTATCCTTAAATGAACTCGATTCTAACCCTCACCCTAAACATAAACCTAACCCTATCCCTAATCCTAACCCTGAATGCACTGGATTCTAACCATAACTCTAACCCTAATGTGCTCAATTATAACCCTAACACTAAATCGTCAATTTCAACACTAAGCCTAACCCTAAATGCACTCGACTCTAACCCTAAAGGCAATCCTGACCCTAAGCCTAACCCTAAACGTCGATTCTACCAACACAAACCCTAACCCTAATCCCAACCCTCCTCCTGTCCCTACCGCCATATGCACTCTAACCCTAACCCTGACCCAACCCCTAACACTAAAAATGCGCTTGATACTATCCCTAACCCTAACCCTAACCCTAACCCTCAATTCTACGAAACCTAACCCTAAACCTAACTCTAACCCTAGCACTATACTTAAATGCTCTCGATTTTAACCCTGACCCTCAACCTAACCCTAACCCTAACGCTAACCCTAAATGCACCGAATTCTAAGCATAACTCTAACCCTAAATGTGCGTGATTCAAACCCTAACACTAAATCGTCAATTTGAACACTAACCCAAAGCCTAAATACACTCGATTCTGATCCAAAATGCAATCCTGACCCTAAGCCTAAACCTAAACCTCGATTCTGCCAACACAAACCTTAACCCTAATCCTAACGCTATCCCTTCCACTAGCCCTAAAAGCACTTTAACCCTAATCCTCACCCTAACGCTAACACTAAAACTCTGCTTGATTCTAAACCTAACCCTTACCCTAAGCCTAACCCTAAGCCTAACCCTCAATTCTACGAAAGCTAACACTAAACCTAACTCTAACCCTAGCACTATCCTTAAATGCGCTCGATTTTAAACCTTACCGTAAGCCTAACCCTAACCCCAACCCAAACCCTAAATGCAGTGAATTCTAATCATAACTCTATCCCTAAATGTGCCTGATTCTAACGCTATAACTAAATCATCAATTTCAACACTAACCCTAAGCCCAAATGCTCTGAATTATGACCCAAAATGCTCTCCTAACCCTAAGCCTAACCCAAAACCTCGATTCTATCAACACAAACTCTAAGCCTAATCCTAACCCAACTCTTCCCCTACCCCTAAATGCACTCAAACCCTGACCATAACCCCAACCCTAACGCTAAAAATGCTCCTGATTCTAACCCTAATCCTAACCCTAACCTTCACCCTAACACTGACTCTCGATTCTACGAAAGCTAACCCTATACCTAACTCTAACCCTAACACTATCCTTAAATGCACTCGATTCTAACCCTCACCCTAAACATAAACCTAACCCTATCCCTAATCCTAACCCTAAATGCACTGGATTCTAACCATAACTCTAACCCTAATGTGCTCAGTTATAACCCTAACACTAAATCGTCAATCTCAACACTAAGCCTAACCCTAAATGCACTCGACTCTAACCCTAAAGGCAATCCTGACCCTAAGCCTAACCCTAAACCTCGATTCTACCAACACAAACCCTAAGCCTAATCCCAACCCTACTCCTATCCCTACCGCAATATGCACTCTAACCCTTACCCTGACCCAACCCCTAACACTAAAAATGCGCTTGATTCTATCCCTAACCCTAAACCTAACCCTAACCCTAACCCTAACCCTAAATGAACTGAATCCTAATCATAACTCTATCCCTAAATGTGCCTGATTCGAACGCTATAACTAAATCATCAATTTCAACACTAACCCTAAGCCCAAATGCTCTGAATTATGACCCAAAATGCTCTCCTGACCCTAAGCCTAACCCAAAACCTCGATTCTACCAACACAAACCCAAACCTTAATCCTAACTGAAATACTCCCCTACCTCTAAATGCACTCAAACCCTGACCCTAACCCCAACCCTAACGCTAAAAATGCTCCTGAGTCTAACCATAATTCTAACCCTAACCCTCACCCTAACACTGACCCTGAATTCTACTAAAGCTAACCCTATACCTAACTCTAACCCTAACACTGTCCTTAAATGCACTCGATTCTAACCCTCACCTTAAATATAAACCTAACCCTATCCCTAATCCTAACCCTAAATGCACTGGATTCTAACCATAACTCTAACCCTCATGTGCTCGATTATAACCCTAACACTAAATCGTCAATCTCAACACTAAGCCTAACCCTAAATGCACTCGACTCTAACCCTAAAGGCAATTCTGACCCTAAGCCTAACCCTAAACCTCGATTCTACCAACACAAACCCTAACCCTAATCCCAACCCTACTCCTATCCCTACCTCTATATGCACTCTAACCCTAACCCTGACCCAACCCCTAACACTAAAAATGCGCTTCATTCTATCTATAACCCTAACCCTAACCCTAATCCTAAGCCTCAAATTTACGACACCTAACCCTAAACCTAACTCTAACCCTAACACTATCCTTAAATGCTCTCGATTCTAATCCTGACCCTAATAACCCTAACCCTAACCCTAAGCTTAAATATAGTGGATTCTACCCATAACTCTAACCCGAATGTGCTCGATTCTAAGTCTAACCCTAAATCGTCAATCTCAACACTAACCCTAACTCTAAATGCACTCAGTTGTAACTCAAAAGGCATCCTCACCCTACGCCTAACCCTAAACTTCGATTCTAAAAAACAAACCCTAACCCTAATCGTAACCCTACCCCTACCCCTACCCCTAAATGCTCTCTAACCCTACCCCTACCCCTTACACTAACTATAACCCTAACGAATTCTAACCAAAACTCTAACCCTAAATGCACTCGACTCTAACCCAAAAGCCATTCCTGACCCGAAGCCTAACCCTAAACCTCCATTCTACAAACACAAACCTTATCCTTAATCCTAACCCAACTCCTCCCCTACCCGTAAATGCACTCAAACCCTGACCATAACCCCAACCCTAACGCTAAAAATGCTCCTGATTCTAACCCTAATCCTAACCCTAACCTTCACCATAACACTGACCCTCGATTCTACGAAAGCTAACCCTATACTTAATTCTAACCCTAACACTATCTTTAAATGCACTCGATTCTAACCCTCACCCTAAACATAAACCTAACCTTATCCCTAATCCTAACCCTGAATGCACTGGATTCTAACCATAACTGTAACCCTAATGTGCTCGATTATAACCCTAACACTAAATCGTCAATCTCAACACTAAGCCTAACCCTAAATGCACTCGACTCTAACCCAAAAGGCAAACCTGACCCTAAGGATAACCCTAAACCTCGATTCTACCAACACAAACCCTAACCCTAATCCCAACCCTACTCCTATCCCTACCTCTATATGCACTCTAACCCCAACCCTGACCCAACCCCTAACACTAAAAATGCGCTTGATATTATCCCTAACACTAACCCTAACCCTAACCCTAACCCTCAATTCTACGAAACCTAACCCTAAACCTAACTCTAACCCTAACACTATCCTGAAATGCTCTCGATTCTAATCCTGACCCTAATAACCCTAACCCTAACCCTAAGCTTAAATATAGTGGATTCTAACCATAACTCTAACCCGAATGTGCTCGATTCTAAGTCTAATACTAAATCGTCAATCTCAACACTGACCCTAACTCTAAATGCACTCAGTTGTAACCCAAAAGGAAATCCTCACCCTACGCCTAACCCTAAACTTCGATTCTACCAACACAAACCCTAACCCTAACACTAACCCTACCCCTACCCCTACCCCTAAATGCACTCTAACCCTACCCTTACCCCTTACACTAACCCTAACCCTAACGAATTCTAACCAAAACTCTAACCCTAAATGTGCTCGATTCTAACCCAAACACTAAATCCTCAATTTCAACACTATCCCTAACCCTAAATGCACTCGACTCTAACCCAAAAGCCATTCCTGACCCCAAGCCTAATCCTACTCCTACGCCTACCCCTAAATGCACTCTAAGCCATACCCTGATGAAAAGCAGACCACTAAAAATGTGCCTGATTCTAACCCTAACCCTAACCCTAAGCCTAACCTTAAGCCTAACCCTCGATTCTACGAAAGCGAACGCTAAACCTAACTCTAACCCTAGCACTATCCTTAAATGCTCTCGATTTTAACCCTGACCCTCAACCTAACATTAACCCTAAGGAATTCTAACCAAAACTCTAACCCTAAATGTGCTCGATTCTAACCCAAACACTAAATCGTCAATTTCAACACTATCCCTAACCCTAAATGCACTCGACTCTAACCCAAAAGCCATTCCTGACCCGAAGCCTAACCCTAAACCTCCATTCTACCAACACAAACCTTATGCCTAATCCTAACCCTATCCCTTCCACTAGCCCTAAAAGCACTTTAACCCTAATCCTCACCCTAACGCTAACACTAAAACTGTGCTTGATTCTAACCCTAACCCTCACCCTAAGTCTAACCCTAAGCCTAATCCTAGGCCTAACTCTTGATTCTACGAAAGCTAACCCTAAACCTAACTCTAACCCTAGCACTATCCTTAAATGCTCTCGATTTTAACCCTGACCCTCAACCTAACCCTAACCCTAACGAATTCTAACCAAAACTCTAACCCTAAATGTGCTCGATTCTAACCCAAACACTAAATCGTCAATTTCAACACTATCCCTAACCCTAAATGCACTCGACTCTAACCCAAAAGCCATTCCTGACCCGAAGCCTAACCCTAAACCTCCATTCTACCAACACAAACCTTAACCCTAATCCTAACCCTATCCCTTCCACTAGCCCTAAAAGCACTTTAACCCTAATCCTCACCCTTACGCTAACACTAAAACTGTGCTTGATTCTAACCCTAACCCTCACCCTAAGCCTAACCCTAAGCCTAATCCTAAGCCTAACTCTTGATTCTACGAAAGCTAACCCTAAACCTAACTCTAACCCTAGCACTATCCTTAATGCTCTCGATTCTAACGCTCACACTAAACCTAAACCTAACCCTAACCCTAACCCTAAATGCACTGAATTCTAATCATAACTCTATCGCTAAATGTGCCTGATTCGAACGCTATAACGAAATCATCAATTTCAACACTAACCCTAAGCCCAAATGCTCTGAATTATGACCCAAAATGCTCTCCTGACCCTAAGCCTAACCCAAAACCTCGATTCTACCAACACAAACCCTAACCCTAATCCTAACCCAACTCCTCCCCTATCCCTAAATGCACTCAAACCCTGACCATAACCCCAACCCTAACGCGAAAAATGCTCCTGATTCTAACTCTAATCCTAACCCTAACCTTCACCATAACACTGACCCTCGATTCTACGAAAGCTAAGCCTATACTTAATTCTAACCCTAACACTATCCTTAAATGCACTCGATTCTAACCCTCACCCTAAACATAAACCTGACCTTATCCCTAATCCTAACCCTGAATGCACTGGATTCTAACCATAACTCTAACCCTAATGTGCTCGATTATAACCCTAACACTAAATCGTCAATCTCAACGCTAAGCCTAACCTTAAATGCACTCGACTCTAACCCAAAAGGCAAACCTGACAATAAGGCTATCCCTAAACCCCGATTCTACCAACACAAACCCTAACCCTAATCCCAACCCTACTCCTATCCCTACCGCTATATGCACTCTATCCCTAACCCTGACCCAACCCGTAACACTAAAAATGCGCTTGATACTATCCCTAACCCTAACCCTAACCCTAACCCTAACCCTCAATTCTACGAATCCTAACCCTAAACCTACCTCTAACCCTAACACTATCCTTAAATGCTCTCGATTCTAATCCTGACCCTAATAACCCTAACCCTAACCATAAGCTTAAATATAGTGGATTCTAACCATAACTCTAACCCTAATGTGCTCGATTCTAAGTCTAACACTAAATCGTCAATCTCAACACTAACCCTAACTCTAAATGCACTCAGCTGTAACCCAAAAGGCAATCCTCACCCTACGCCTAACCCTAAACTTCGATTCTACCAACACAAACCCTAACCCTAATCCTAACCCTACCCCTACCCCTACCCCTAAATGCACTCTAACACTACTCCTACCCCTTACACAAACCCTAAGGAATTCTAACCAAAACTTTAACCCTAAATGTGCTCGATTCTAACCCAAACACTAAATCGTCAATTTCAACACTATCCCTAACCCTAAATGCACTCGACTCTAACCCAAAAGCCATTCCTGACCCTAAGCCTAACCCTACTCCTACTCCTACCCCTAAATGCACTCTAAGCCATACCCTGATGAAAAGCAGACCAATAAAAATGTTCCTGATTCTAACCCTAACACTAAGCCTAAGCCTAACCTTAAGCCTAACCCTCGATTCTACGAAAGCGAATGCTAAACCTAACTACAACCCTAGCACTATCCTTAAATGGTCTCGATTTTAACCCTGACCCTCAACCCAACCCTTACCCTAACGCTAACCCTAAATGCACTGAATTCTAAGCATAACTCTAACTCTAAATGTGCTCGATTCAAACCCTAACACTAAATCGTCGATTTCAACACTAACCCAAAGCCTAAATACACTCGATTCTGATCCAAAATGCAATCCTGACCCTAAGCCTAAACCTAAACCTCGCTTCCACGAACACAAACCTTAACCCTAATCCTAACCCTATCCCTTCCACTAGCCCTAAAAGCACTTTAACCCTAAACCTCACCCTAACGCTAACACTAAAACTGTGCTTGATTCTAACACTAACACTCACCCTAAGCCTAACCCTAAGCCTAACCCTCGATTCTACGAAAGCTAACCCTAAACCAAACTCTAACCCTAGCACTATTCATAAATGCTCTCGATTTTAACCCTGACCCTAATAACCCTAACCCTAACCGTAAGCTTAAATATAGTGGATTCTAACCATAACTCCAACCCTAATGTGCTCGATTCTAAGTCTAACACTAAATCGTCAATCTCAACACTAAACCTAACTCTAAATGCCCTCTGTTGTAACCCAAAAGGCAATCCTCACCCAACGCCTAACTCTAAACTTCGATTCTACCAACACAAACCCTAACCCTAATCCGAACCCAACTCCTCCCCTACCCCTAAATGCACTCAAACCCTCACCATAACCCCAACCCTAACCTTAAAATGCTCCTGACTCTAACCCTAATCCTCACCCTAACGCTAACACTCAAACTGTGCTTGATTCTAACCCTAACACTCACCCTAAGCCTATCCCTAAGCCTAACCCTCGATTCTACAACAGCTAACCCTAAACGTTACTCTAACCCTAGCACTATACTTAAATGCTCTCGATTTTAACCCTGATCCTAAACCTAACACTAACCCTAACCCTAACCCTAACCCTAAATGCACTGAATTCTAATCATAACTCTATCCCTAAATGTGCCTGATTCTAACGCTATAAATAAATCATCAATTTCAACACTAACCCTAAGCCCAAATGCTCTGAATTATGACCCAAAATGCTCTCCTGACCCTAAGCCTAACCCAAAACCTCGATTCTACCAACACAAATCCTAACCCTAATCCTAACCCAACTCCTCCCCTACCCCTAAATGCACTCAAACCCTGACCCTAACCCCAACCCTAACCCTAAAAATGCTCCTGACTCTAACCCTAATCCTAACCCTAACCCTCACCCTAACACTGACCCTCGATTCTACGAAAGCTAACCTTATACCTAACTCTAACCCTAACACTATCCTGAAATGCACTCGATTCTAACCCGCACCCTAAACATACACCTAACCCTATCCCTAATCCTAACCCTAAATGCACTGGATTCTAAACATAACTCTAACCCTAATGTGCTCGATTATAACCCTAACACTAAATCGTCAATCTCAACACTAAGCCTAACCCTAAATGCACTCGACTCTAACCCAAAAGGCAATCCTGACCCTAAGCCTAACCCTAAACCTCGATTTTACCAACACAAACCCTAACCTAATCCCAACCCTACTCCTATCCCTACCTCTATATGCACTCTAACCCCAACCCTGACCCAACCCCTAACACTAAAAATGCGCTTGATTCTATCCCTAACCCTAACCCTAACCCTAACCCTCAATTCTACGAAACCTAACCCTAAACCTAACTCTAACCCTAACACTATCCTTAAATGCTCTCGATTCTAATCCTGACCCTAATAACCCTAACCCTAACCCTAAGCTTAAATATAGTGGATTCTAACCATAACTCTAACCCTAATGTGCTCGGTTCTAAGTCTAACACTAAATTGTCAATCTCAACACTAACCCTAACTCTAAATGCACTCTGTTGTAACCCAAAAGGCAATCCTCACCCAACGCCTAACCCTAAACTTCGAATCTACCAACACAAACATTAAAACTAATCCTAACCCTACCAATACAGCTACCCCTAAATGCACTCTAACCCTACCCCTACCCCTTACACTAACCCTAACCCTAACGAATTCTAACCAAAACTCTAACCCTAAATGTGCTCGATTCTAACCCAAACACTAAATCGTCAATTTCAACACTATCCCTAACCCTAAATGCAATCGACTCTAACCCAAAAGCCATTCCTGACCCTAAGCCTAACCCTAAACTTCGATTCTACCAACACAAACCTTAACCCTAATCCTCACCCTACTCCTACCCCTACCCCTAAAGGCACTCTAAGCCGTACCCTAACGAACACCAGAACACTAAAAATGCACCTGATTCTAACCCTAACATTAAGCCTAAGCCTAACCCTTGATGCTACGAAAGCGAAGGGTAAACCTAAGTCTAACCCTAGCACTATCTTAAATGCTCTCCATTTTATCCCTGACCCTAAACCTAACCCTAACACTAACCTTAACCCTATCCCTAAATGCACTGACTTCTAAGCATAACTCTAACCCTAAATGTGCTCGATTCAAACCCTAACACTAAATCATCAATTTGAACACTAACGCAAAGCCTAACTACACTCGATTCTGATCCAAAATGCAATCCTGACCCTAAGCCTAAACCTAAACCTCGATTCTATCAACACTAACCTTAACCCTAATCCTAACCCTACCCCTTCCACTAGTCCTAAAAGCACTTTAACCCTAACCCTCACCCTAACGCTAACACTAAAACTGTGCTTGATTCTAACCCTAACACTCACCCTAAGCCTAACCCTAAGCCTAACCCTCGATTCTACGAAAGCTAACCCTAAACCTAACTCTAACCCTAGCACTATCCTTAATGCTCTCCATTCTAACCATGACCCTAAACCTAACCCTAACCCTAACCGTAACCCTAAATGCACTGAATTCTAATCATAACTCTATCCCTAAATGTGCCTGATTCGAACGCTATGACTAAATCATCAATTTCAACACTAACCCTAAGCCCAAATGCTCTGAATTATGACCCAAAATGCTCTCCTGACCCTAAGCCTAACCCAAAACCTCGATTCTACCAACACAAACCCTAACCCTAATCCTAACCCAACTCCTCCCCTACCCCTAAATGCACTCAAACCCTGACCCTAACCCCAACCCTAACCCTAAAAATGCTCCTGACTCTAACCCTAATCCTAACCCTAACCCTCACCCAAACACTGACCCTCGATTCTAAGAAAGCTAACCCTATACCTAACTCTAACCCTAACACTATACTGAAATGCACTCGATTCTAACCCGCACCCTAAACATAAACCTAACCCTATCCGTAATCGTAACCCTAAATGCAGTGGATTCTAACCATAACTCTAACCCTAATGTGCTCGATTATAACCCTAACACTAAATCGTCAATCTCAACACTAAGCCTAACCCTAAATGCACTCGACTATAACCCAAAAGGTATTCCTGACCCTAAGCCTAACCCTAAACCTCGATTCTACCAACACAAACCCTAACTCTAATCCCAACCCTACTCCTATCCCTACCTCTATATGCACTCTAACCCCAACCCTGACCCAACCCCTAACACTAAAAATGCGCTTGATTCTATCCCTAACCCTAACCCTAACCCTAACCCTCAATTCTACGAAAAATAACCCTAAACCTAACTCTAACCCTAACAGTATCCTTAAATGCTCTCGATTCTAATCCTCACCATAATAACCCTAACCCTAACCCTAAGCTTAAATATAGTGGATTCTAACCATAACTCTAACCCTAATGTGCTCGATTCTAAGTCTAACACTAAATCGTCAATCTCAACACTAACCCTAACTCTAAATGCACTCAGTTGTAACCCAAAAGGCAATCCTCACCCTACGCCTAACCCTAAACTTCGATTCTACCAACACAAACCCTAACCCTAATCCTAACCCTACCCCTACCCCTACCCCTAAATGCACTCTAACCCTACCCCTACCCCTAACACTAACCCTAACCCTAACGAATTCTAACCAAACCTCTAACCCTAAATGTGCTCGATTCTAACCCAAACACTAAATCGTCAATTTCATCACTATCCCTAACCCTAAATGTACTCGACTCTAACCCAAAAGCCATTCCTGACCCTAAGCCTAACACTAAACCTCGATTCTACCAACACAAACCTTAACCCTAATTGTAACCCTACTCCTACGCCTACCCCTAAAGGCACTCTAAGCCATACCCTGATGAAAAGCAGACCACTAAAAATGTGCCTGATTCTAACCCTAACCCTAACCCTTAGCCTAACCTTAAGCCTAACCGTCGATTCTACGAAAGCGAACGCTAAACCTCACTCTAACCCTAGCACTATCCTTAAATGCTCTCGATTTTAACCCTGACCCTCAACCTAACCCTAACCCTAACGCTAACCCTAAATGCACTGAATTCTAAGCATAACTCTAACCCTAAATGTGCTCGATTCAAACCCTAACACTAAATCGTCAATTTGAACACTAACCCAAAGCCTAAATACACTCGATTCTGATCCAAAATGCAATCCTGACCCTAAGCCTAAACCTAAACCTCGATTCTACCAACACAAAACTTAACCCTAATCCTAACCCTATCCCTTCCACTAGCCCTAAAAGCACTTTAACCCTAATCCTCACCCTAACGCTAACACTAAAACTGTGCTTGATTCTAACCCTAACCCTCACCCTAAGCCTAACCCTAAGCCTAACCCTCGATTCTACGAAAGCTAACCCTAAACCTAACTCTAACCCTAGCACTATCCTTAATGCTCTCGATTCTAACCCTGACCCTAAACCTAACCTTAACCCTAACCCTAACCCTAAATGCACTGAATTCTAATCATAAGTCTATCCCTAAATGTGTCTGATTCTAACGCTATAACTAAATCATCAATTTCAACACTAACCCTAAGCCCAAATGCTCTGAATTATGACCCAAAATGCTCTCCTGACCCTAAGCCTAAGCCAAAACCTCGATTCTACCAACACAAACCCTAACCCTAATCCTAACCCAACTCCTCCCCTACCCCAAAATGCACTCAAACCCTGACCCTAACCCCAACCCTAACCCTAAAAATGCTCCTGACTCTAACCCTAATCCTAACCCTAACCCTCACCCTAACACTGACCCTCGATTCTACGAAAGCTAACCTTATACCTAACTCTAACCCTAACACTATCCTGAAATGCACTCGATTCTAACCCGCACCCTAAACATACACCTAACCCTATCCCTAATCTTAACCCTAAATGCACTGGATTCTAAACATAACTCTAACCCTAATGTGCTCGATTATAACCCTAACACTAAATCGTCAATCTCAACATTAAGCCTAACCCTAAATGCACTCGACTCTAACCCAAAAGGCAATCCTTACCCTAAGCCTAACCCTAAACCTCGATTTTACCAACAGAAACCCTAACCTAATCCCAACCCTACTCCTATCCCTACCTCTATATGCACTCTAACCCCAACCCTGACCCAACCCCTAACACTAAAAATGCGCTTGATTCTATCCCTAACCCTAACCCTAACCCTAAACCTCAATTCTATGAAACCTAACCCTAAACCTAACTCTAACCTTAACACTATCCTTAAATGCTCTCGATGCTAATCCTGACCCTAATAACCCTAACCCTAACCCTAAGCTTAAATATAGTGGATTCTAACCATAACTCTAACCCTAATGTGCTCGATTCTAAGTCTAACACTAAATCGTCAATCTCAACACTAACCCTAACTCTAAATGCACTCTGTTGTAACCCAAAAGGCAATCCTCACCCAACGCCTAACCCTAAACTTCGAATCTACCAACACAAACATTAAAACTAATCCTACCCCTGCCCCTACCGCTACCCCTAAATGCACTCTAACCCTACCCCTACCCCTTACACTAACCCTAACCCTAACGAATTCTAACCCAAACTCTAACCCTAAATGAGCTCGATTCTAACCCGAACACTAAATCGTCAATTTCAACACTATCCCTAACCCTAAATGCACTCGACTCTAACCCAAAAGCCATTCCTGACCCTAAGCCTAACCCTAAACCTCGATTCTACCAACACAAACCTTAACCCTAATCCTCACCCTACTCCTACCCCTACCCCTAAATGCACTCTAAGCCGTACCCTAACGAAAACCAGAACACTAAAAATGCACCTGATTCTAAGCATAACACAAAGCCTAAGCCTAACCTTAAGCCTAACCCTCGATGCTACTAAAGCGAACGCTAAACCTAAGTCTGACCCTAGCACTATCCTTAAATGCTCTCCATTTTAACCCTGACCCTAAACCTAACCCTAACACTAATCTTAACCCTATCCCTAAATGCGCTGAATTCTAAGCATAACTCTAACCCTAAATGTGCTCGATTCAAACCCTAACACTAAATCGTCAATTTGAACACTAACCCAAAGCCTAAATACACTCGATTCTGATCCAAAATGCAATCCTGACCCTAAGCCTAAACCTAAACCTCGATTCTACCAACACAAAACTTAACCCTAATCCTAACCCTATCCCTTCCACTAGCCCTAAAAGCACTTTAACCCTAATCCTCACCCTAAGGCTAACACTAAAACTGTGCTTGATTCTAACCCTAACACTCACCCTAAGCCTAACCCTAAGGCTAACCCTCGATTCTACGAAAGCTAACCCTAAACCTAACTCTAACCCTAGAACTATCCTTAAATGCTCTCGATTTTAACCCTGACCCTAAACCTAAGCCTAACCCTAACCCTAACCCTAAATGCAATGAATTCTAATCATAACTCTATCCCTAAATGTGCCTGATTCTAACGCTATAAATAAATCATCAATTTCAACACTAACCCTAAGCCCAAATGCTCTGAATTATGACCCAAAATGCTCTCCTGACCCTAAGCCTAAGCCAAAACCTCGATTCTACCAACACAAACCCTAACCCTAATCCTAACCCAACTCCTCCCCTACCCCTAAATGCACTCAAACCCTGACCCTAACCCCAACAATAACCCTAAAAATGCTCCTAACTCTAACCCTAATCCTAACCCTAACCCTCACCCTAACACTGACCCTCGATTCTACGAAAGCTAACCCTATACCTAACTCTAACCCTAACACTATCCTGAAATGCACTCGATTCTAACCCGCACCCTAAACATACACCTAACCCTATCCCTAATCCTAACCCTAAATGCACTGGATTCTAAACATAACTCTAACCCTAATGTGCTCGATTATAACCCTAACACTAAATCGTCAATCTCAACACTAAGCCTAACCCTAAATGCACTCGACTCTAACCCAAAAGGCAATCCTGACCCTAAGCCTAACCCTAAACCTCGATTTTACCAACACAAACCCTAACCTAATCCCAACCCTACTCCTATCCCTACCTCTATATGCACTCTAACCCCAACCCTGACCCAACCCCTAACACTAAAAATGCGCTTGATTCTATCCCTAACCCTAACCCTAACCCTAACCCTCAATTCTACGAAACCTAACCCTAAACCTAACTCTAACCCTAACACTATCCTTAAATGCTCTCGATTCTAATCCTGACCCTAATAACCCTAACCCTAACCCTAAGCTTAAATATAGTGGATTCTAACCATAACTCTAACCCTAATGTGCTCGGTTCTAAGTCTAACACTAAATTGTCAATCTCAACACTAACCCTAACTCTAAATGCACTCTGTTGTAACCCAAAAGGCAATCCTCACCCAACGCCTAACCCTAAACTTCGAATCTACCAACACAAACATTAAAACTAATCCTAACCCTACCCCTACCGCTACCCCTAAATGCACTCTAACCCTACCCCTACCCCTTACACTAACCCTAACCCTAACGAATTCTAACCAAAACTCTAACCCTAAAAGTGCTCGATTCTAACCCAAACACTAAATCGTCAATTTCAACACTATCCCTAACCCTAAATGCAATCGACTCTAACCCAAAAGCCATTCCTGACCCTAAGCCTAACCCTAAACCTCGATTCTACCAACACAAACCTTAACCCTAATCCTCACCCTACTCCTACCCCTACCCCTAAAGGCACTCTAAGCCGTACCCTAACGAACACCAGAACACTAAAAATGCACCTGATTCTAACCCTAACATTAAGCCTAAGCCTAACCCTTGATGCTACGAAGGCGAAGGGTAAACCTAAGTCTAACCCTAGCACTATCTTAAATGCTCTCCATTTTATCCCTGACCCTAAACCTAACCCTAACACTAACCTTAACCCTATCCCTAAATGCACTGACTTCTAAGCATAACTCTAACCCTAAATGTGCTCGATTCAAACCCTAACACTAAATCATCAATTTGAACACTAACGCAAAGCCTAACTACACTCGATTCTGATCCAAAATGCAATCCTGACCCTAAGCCTAAACCTAAACCTCGATTCTATCAACACTAACCTTAACCCTAATCCTAACCCTACCCCTTCCACTAGTCCTAAAAGCACTTTAACCCTAACCCTCACCCTAACGCTAACACTAAAACTGTGCTTGATTCTAACCCTAACACTCACCCTAAGCCTAACCCTAAGCCTAACCCTCGATTCTACGAAAGCTAACCCTAAACCTAACTCTAACCCTAGCACTATCCTTAATGCTCTCCATTCTAACCATGACCCTAAACCTAACCCTAACCCTAACCGTAACCCTAAATGCACTGAATTCTAATCATAACTCTATCCCTAAATGTGCCTGATTCGAACGCTATGACTAAATCATCAATTTCAACACTAACCCTAAGCCCAAATGCTCTGAATTATGACCCAAAATGCTCTCCTGACCCTAAGCCTAACCCAAAACCTCGATTCTACCAACACAAACCCTAACCCTAATCCTAACCCAACTCCTCCCCTACCCCTAAATGCACTCAAACCCTGACCCTAACCCCAACCCTAACCCTAAAAATGCTCCTGACTCTAACCCTAATCCTAACCCTAACCCTCACCCAAACACTGACCCTCGATTCTAAGAAAGCTAACCCTATACCTAACTCTAACCCTAACACTATCCTGAAATGCACTCGATTCTAACCCGCACCCTAAACATAAACCTAACCCTATCCGTAATCGTAACCCTAAATGCAGTGGATTCTAACCATAACTCTAACCCTAATGTGCTCGATTATAACCCTAACACTAAATCGTCAATCTCAACACTAAGCCTAACCCTAAATGCACTCGACTATAACCCAAAAGGCAATCCTGACCCTAAGCCTAACCCTAAACCTCGATTCTACCAACACAAACCCTAACTCTAATCCCAACCCTACTCCTATCCCTACCTCTATATGCACTCTAACCCCAACCCTGACCCAACCCCTAACACTAAAAATGCGCTTGATTCTATCCCTAACCCTAACCCTAACCCTAACCCTCAATTCTACGAAAAATAACCCTAAACCTAACTCTAACCCTAACAGTGTCCTTAAATGCTCTCGATTCTAATCCTCACCATAATAACCCTAACCCTAACCCTAAGCTTAAATATAGTGGATTCTAACCATAACTCTAACCCTAATGTGCTCGATTCTAAGTCTAACACTAAATCGTCAATCTCAACACTAACCCTAACTCTAAATGCACTCAGTTGTAACCCAAAAGGCAATCCTCACCCTACGCCTAACCCTAAACTTCGATTCTACCAACACAAACCCTAACCCTAATCCTAACCCTACCCCTACCCCTACCCCTAAATGCACTCTAACCCTACCCCTACCCCTAACACTAACCCTAACCCTAACGAATTCTAACCAAACCTCTAACCCTAAATGTGCTCGATTCTAACCCAAACACTAAATCGTCAATTTCATCACTATCCCTAACCCTAAATGTACTCGACTCTAACCCAAAAGCCATTCCTGACCCTAAGCCTAACACTAAACCTCGATTCTACCAACACAAACCTTAACCCTAATTGTAACCCTACTCCTACGCCTACCCCTAAAGGCACTCTAAGCCATACCCTGATGAAAAGCAGACCACTAAAAGTGTGCCTGATTCTAACCCTAACCCTAACCCTGAGCCTAACCTTAAGCCTAACCGTCGATTCTACGAAAGCGAACGCTAAACCTCACTCTAACCCTAGCACTATCCTTAAATGCTCTCGATTTTAACCCTGACCCTCAACCTAACCCTAACCCTAACGCTAACCCTAAATGCACTGAATTCTAAGCATAACTCTAACCCTAAATGTGCTCGATTCAAACCCTAACACTAAATCGTCAATTTGAACACTAACCCAAAGCCTAAATACACTCGATTCTGATCCAAAATGCAATCCTGACCCTAAGCCTAAACCTAAACCTCGATTCTACCAACACAAAACTTAACCCTAATCCTAACCCTATCCCTTCCACTAGCCCTAAAAGCACTTTAACCCTAATCCTCACCCTAAGGCTAACACTAAAACTGTGCTTGATTCTAACCCTAACACTCACCCTAAGCCTAACCCTAAGGCTAACCCTCGATTCTACGAAAGCTAACCCTAAACCTAACTCTAACCCTAGAACTATCCTTAAATGCTCTCGATTTTAACCCTGACCCTAAACCTAAGCCTAACCCTAACCCTAACCCTAAATGCAATGAATTCTAATCATAACTCTATCCCTAAATGTGCCTGATTCTAACGCTATAAATAAATCATCAATTTCAACACTAACCCTAAGCCCAAATGCTCTGAATTATGACCCAAAATGCTCTCCTGACCCTAAGCCTAAGCCAAAACCTCGATTCTACCAACACAAACCCTAACCCTAATCCTAACCCAACTCCTCCCCTACCCCTAAATGCACTCAAACCCTGACCCTAACCCCAACAATAACCCTAAAAATGCTCCTAACTCTAACCCTAATCCTAACCCTAACCCTCACCCTAACACTGACCCTCGATTCTACGAAAGCTAACCCTATACCTAACTCTAACCCTAACACTATCCTGAAATGCACTCGATTCTAACCCGCACCCTAAACATACACCTAACCCTATCCCTAATCCTAACCCTAAATGCACTGGATTCTAAACATAACTCTAACCCTAATGTGCTCGATTATAACCCTAACACTAAATCGTCAATCTCAACACTAAGCCTAACCCTAAATGCACTCGACTCTAACCCAAAAGGCAATCCTGACCCTAAGCCTAACCCTAAACCTCGATTTTACCAACACAAACCCTAACCTAATCCCAACCCTACTCCTATCCCTACCTCTATATGCACTCTAACCCCAACCCTGACCCAACCCCTAACACTAAAAATGCGCTTGATTCTATCCCTAACCCTAACCCTAACCCTAACCCTCAATTCTACGAAACCTAACCCTAAACCTAACTCTAACCCTAACACTATCCTTAAATGCTCTCGATTCTAATCCTGACCCTAATAACCCTAACCCTAACCCTAAGCTTAAATATAGTGGATTCTAACCATAACTCTAACCCTAATGTGCTCGGTTCTAAGTCTAACACTAAATTGTCAATCTCAACACTAACCCTAACTCTAAATGCACTCTGTTGTAACCCAAAAGGCAATCCTCACCCAACGCCTAACCCTAAACTTCGAATCTACCAACACAAACATTAAAACTAATCCTAACCCTACCCCTACCGCTACCCCTAAATGCACTCTAACCCTACCCCTACCCCTTACACTAACCCTAACCCTAACGAATTCTAACCAAAACTCTAACCCTAAAAGTGCTCGATTCTAACCCAAACACTAAATCGTCAATTTCAACACTATCCCTAACCCTAAATGCAATCGACTCTAACCCAAAAGCCATTCCTGACCCTAAGCCTAACCCTAAACCTCGATTCTACCAACACAAACCTTAACCCTAATCCTCACCCTACTCCTACCCCTACCCCTAAAGGCACTCTAAGCCGTACCCTAACGAACACCAGAACACTAAAAATGCACCTGATTCTAACCCTAACATTAAGCCTAAGCCTAACCCTTGATGCTACGAAGGCGAAGGGTAAACCTAAGTCTAACCCTAGCACTATCTTAAATGCTCTCCATTTTATCCCTGACCCTAAACCTAACCCTAACACTAACCTTAACCCTATCCCTAAATGCACTGACTTCTAAGCATAACTCTAACCCTAAATGTGCTCGATTCAAACCCTAACACTAAATCATCAATTTGAACACTAACGCAAAGCCTAACTACACTCGATTCTGATCCAAAATGCAATCCTGACCCTAAGCCTAAACCTAAACCTCGATTCTATCAACACTAACCTTAACCCTAATCCTAACCCTACCCCTTCCACTAGTCCTAAAAGCACTTTAACCCTAACCCTCACCCTAACGCTAACACTAAAACTGTGCTTGATTCTAACCCTAACACTCACCCTAAGCCTAACCCTAAGCCTAACCCTCGATTCTACGAAAGCTAACCCTAAACCTAACTCTAACCCTAGCACTATCCTTAATGCTCTCCATTCTAACCATGACCCTAAACCTAACCCTAACCCTAACCGTAACCCTAAATGCACTGAATTCTAATCATAACTCTATCCCTAAATGTGCCTGATTCGAACGCTATGACTAAATCATCAATTTCAACACTAACCCTAAGCCCAAATGCTCTGAATTATGACCCAAAATGCTCTCCTGACCCTAAGCCTAACCCAAAACCTCGATTCTACCAACACAAACCCTAACCCTAATCCTAACCCAACTCCTCCCCTACCCCTAAATGCACTCAAACCCTGACCCTAACCCCAACCCTAACCCTAAAAATGCTCCTGACTCTAACCCTAATCCTAACCCTAACCCTCACCCAAACACTGACCCTCGATTCTAAGAAAGCTAACCCTATACCTAACTCTAACCCTAACACTATCCTGAAATGCACTCGATTCTAACCCGCACCCTAAACATAAACCTAACCCTATCCGTAATCGTAACCCTAAATGCAGTGGATTCTAACCATAACTCTAACCCTAATGTGCTCGATTATAACCCTAACACTAAATCGTCAATCTCAACACTAAGCCTAACCCTAAATGCACTCGACTATAACCCAAAAGGCAATCCTGACCCTAAGCCTAACCCTAAACCTCGATTCTACCAACACAAACCCTAACTCTAATCCCAACCCTACTCCTATCCCTACCTCTATATGCACTCTAACCCCAACCCTGACCCAACCCCTAACACTAAAAATGCGCTTGATTCTATCCCTAACCCTAACCCTAACCCTAACCCTCAATTCTACGAAAAATAACCCTAAACCTAACTCTAACCCTAACAGTGTCCTTAAATGCTCTCGATTCTAATCCTCACCATAATAACCCTAACCCTAACCCTAAGCTTAAATATAGTGGATTCTAACCATAACTCTAACCCTAATGTGCTCGATTCTAAGTCTAACACTAAATCGTCAATCTCAACACTAACCCTAACTCTAAATGCACTCAGTTGTAACCCAAAAGGCAATCCTCACCCTACGCCTAACCCTAAACTTCGATTCTACCAACACAAACCCTAACCCTAATCCTAACCCTACCCCTACCCCTACCCCTAAATGCACTCTAACCCTACCCCTACCCCTAACACTAACCCTAACCCTAACGAATTCTAACCAAACCTCTAACCCTAAATGTGCTCGATTCTAACCCAAACACTAAATCGTCAATTTCATCACTATCCCTAACCCTAAATGTACTCGACTCTAACCCAAAAGCCATTCCTGACCCTAAGCCTAACACTAAACCTCGATTCTACCAACACAAACCTTAACCCTAATTGTAACCCTACTCCTACGCCTACCCCTAAAGGCACTCTAAGCCATACCCTGATGAAAAGCAGACCACTAAAAGTGTGCCTGATTCTAACCCTAACCCTAACCCTGAGCCTAACCTTAAGCCTAACCGTCGATTCTACGAAAGCGAACGCTAAACCTCACTCTAACCCTAGCACTATCCGTAAATGCTCTCGATTTTAACCCTGACCCTCAACTTAACCCTAACCCTAACGAATTCTAACCAAAACTCTAACCCTAAATGTGCTCGATTCTAACCCAAACACTAAATCGTCAATTTCAACACTATCCCTAACCCTAAATGCACTCGACTCTAACCCAAAAGCCATTCCTGACCCGAAGCCTAACCCTAAACCTCCATTCTACCAACACAAACCTTAACCCTAATCCTAACCCTATCCCTTCCACTAGCCCTAAAAGCACTTTAACCCTAATCCTCACCCTTACGCTAACACTAAAACTGTGCTTGATTCTAACCCTAACCCTCACCCTAAGCCTAAACCTAAGCCTAACCCTAAGCCTAACTCTCGATTCTACGAAAGCTAACCCTAAACCTAACTCTAACCCTAGCACTACCCTTAATGCTCTCGATTCTAACCCTGATCCTAAACCTAACCCTAACCCTAACCCTAACCCTAAATGCACTGAATTCTAATCATAACTCTATCCCTAAATGTGCCTGATTCGAACGCTATAACTAAATCATCAATTTCAACACTAACCCTAAGCCCACATGCTCTGAATTATGACCCAAAATGCTCTCCTGACCCTAAGCCTAACCCAAAACGTCGATTCTACCAACACGAACCCTAACCCTAATCCTAACCCAACTCCTCCCCTACCCCTAAATGCACTCAAACCTGACACTAACCACAACCTTATCGCTAAAATGCTCCGGATTCCAAACCTAATCCTAACCCTAACCTTCACCCTAACCTTCACCCTAACACTGACCCTCGATTCTACAAAAGCTAACCCTATACTTAACTCTAACCCTAACACTATCCTTAAATGCACTCGATTCTAACCCTCACCCTAAACATAAACCTAACCCTATCCCTAATCCTAACCCTGAATGCACTGGATTCTAACCATAACTCTAACCCTCATGTGCTCGTTTATAACCCTAACACTAAATCGTCAATCTCAACACTAAGCCTAACCTTAAATGCACTCGACTCTAACTCAAAAGGCAATCCTGACCCTAAGGCTAACCCTGTACCCCGATTCTACCAACACAAATCCTAACCCTAATCCCAGCCCTACTCCTCTCCCTACCTCTATATGCACTCTAAACCTAACCCTGACCCAACCTCTAACACTAAAAATGCGCTTGATTCTATCTATAACCCTAACCCTAACCCTAATCCTAACCCTCAATTTTACGACACCTAACCCTAAACCTAACTCTAACCCTAACACTATCCTTAAATGCTCTCGATTCTAATCCTGACCCTAATAACCCTAACCCTAACCCTAAGCTTAAATATAGTGGATTCTAACCATAACTCTAACCCTAATGTGCTCGATTCTAAGTCTAACACTAAATCGTCAATCTCAACGCTAACTCAAACTCTAAATGCACTCAGTTGTAACCCAAAAGGCATCCTCAACCTACGTCTAACCCTAAACTTCGATTCTACCAACACAAACCATAACGTTAATCCTAACCCTACCCCTACCCCTACCCCTAAATGCTCTCTAACCCTACCCCTACCCCTTACACTAACCATAACCCTAAAGAATTCTAACCAAATCTCTAACCCTAAATGTGCTCGATTCTAACCCAAACACTAAATCGTCAATTTCAACACTATCCCTAACCCTAAATGCACTCGACTCTAACCCAAATGCCATTCCTGACCCGAAGCCTAACCCTAAACCTCCATTCTACCAACACAACCTTATCCCTAATGCTAACCCTATCCCTTCCACTAGCCCTAAAAGCATTTTAACCCTAATCCTCACCCTAACGCTAACACTAAAACTGTGCTTGATTCTAACCCTAATCCTCACCCTAAGCCTAACTCTCGATTCTACGAAAGCTAACCCTAAACCTAACTCTAACCCTAGCACTATCCTTAATACTCTCGATTCTAACCCTCACCCTAAACCTAACCCTAACCCTAACCCTAACCCTAAATGCACTGAATTCTAATCATAATTCTATCCCTAAATGTGCCTGATTCGAACGCTATAACTAAATCATCAATTTCAACACTAACCCTAAGCCCAAATGCTCTGAATTATCACCCAAAATGCTCTCCTGACCCTAAGCCTAACCCAAAACCTCGATTCTACCAACACAAACCCTAACCATAATCCTAACCCAAATCCTCCCCTACCCGTAAATGCACTCAAACCCTGACCATAACCCCAACCCTAACGCTAAAAATGCTCCTGATTCTAACCCTAATCCTACCCCTAACCTTCACCATAACACTGACCCTCGATTCTACGAAAGCCAACCCTATACCTAACTCTAACCCTAACACTATCCTTAAATGAACTCGATTCTAACCCTCACCCTAAACATAAACCTAACCCTATCCCTAATCCTAACCCTGAATGCACTGGATTCTAACCATAACTCTAACCCTAATGTGCTCAATTATAACCCTAACACTAAATCGTCAATTTCAACACTAAGCCTAACCCTAAATGCACTCGACTCTAACCCTAAAGGCAATCCTGACCCTAAGCCTAACCCTAAACGTCGATTCTACCAACACAAACCCTAACCCTAATCCCAACCCTCCTCCTGTCCCTACCGCCATATGCACTCTAACCCTAACCCTGACCCAACCCCTAACACTAAAAATGCGCTTGATACTATCCCTAACCCTAACCCTAACCCTAACCCTCAATTCTACGAAACCTAACCCTAAACCTAACTCTAACCCTAGCACTATACTTAAATGCTCTCGATTTTAACCCTGACCCTCAACCTAACCCTAACCCTAACGCTAACCCTAAATGCACCGAATTCTAAGCATAACTCTAACCCTAAATGTGCGTGATTCAAACCCTAACACTAAATCGTCAATTTGAACACTAACCCAAAGCCTAAATACACTCGATTCTGATCCAAAATGCAATCCTGACCCTAAGCCTAAACCTAAACCTCGATTCTGCCAACACAAACCTTAACCCTAATCCTAACGCTATCCCTTCCACTAGCCCTAAAAGCACTTTAACCCTAATCCTCACCCTAACGCTAACACTAAAACTCTGCTTGATTCTAAACCTAACCCTTACCCTAAGCCTAACCCTAAGCCTAACCCTCAATTCTACGAAAGCTAACACTAAACCTAACTCTAACCCTAGCACTATCCTTAAATGCGCTCGATTTTAAACCTTACCGTAAGCCTAACCCTAACCCCAACCCAAACCCTAAATGCAGTGAATTCTAATCATAACTCTATCCCTAAATGTGCCTGATTCTAACGCTATAACTAAATCATCAATTTCAACACTAACCCTAAGCCCAAATGCTCTGAATTATGACCCAAAATGCTCTCCTAACCCTAAGCCTAACCCAAAACCTCGATTCTATCAACACAAACTCTAAGCCTAATCCTAACCCAACTCTTCCCCTACCCCTAAATGCACTCAAACCCTGACCATAACCCCAACCCTAACGCTAAAAATGCTCCTGATTCTAACCCTAATCCTAACCCTAACCTTCACCCTAACACTGACTCTCGATTCTACGAAAGCTAACCCTATACCTAACTCTAACCCTAACACTATCCTTAAATGCACTCGATTCTAACCCTCACCCTAAACATAAACCTAACCCTATCCCTAATCCTAACCCTAAATGCACTGGATTCTAACCATAACTCTAACCCTAATGTGCTCAGTTATAACCCTAACACTAAATCGTCAATCTCAACACTAAGCCTAACCCTAAATGCACTCGACTCTAACCCTAAAGGCAATCCTGACCCTAAGCCTAACCCTAAACCTCGATTCTACCAACACAAACCCTAAGCCTAATCCCAACCCTACTCCTATCCCTACCGCAATATGCACTCTAACCCTTACCCTGACCCAACCCCTAACACTAAAAATGCGCTTGATTCTATCCCTAACCCTAAACCTAACCCTAACCCTAACCCTAACCCTAAATGAACTGAATCCTAATCATAACTCTATCCCTAAATGTGCCTGATTCGAACGCTATAACTAAATCATCAATTTCAACACTAACCCTAAGCCCAAATGCTCTGAATTATGACCCAAAATGCTCTCCTGACCCTAAGCCTAACCCAAAACCTCGATTCTACCAACACAAACCCAAACCTTAATCCTAACTGAAATACTCCCCTACCTCTAAATGCACTCAAACCCTGACCCTAACCCCAACCCTAACGCTAAAAATGCTCCTGAGTCTAACCATAATTCTAACCCTAACCCTCACCCTAACACTGACCCTGAATTCTACTAAAGCTAACCCTATACCTAACTCTAACCCTAACACTGTCCTTAAATGCACTCGATTCTAACCCTCACCTTAAATATAAACCTAACCCTATCCCTAATCCTAACCCTAAATGCACTGGATTCTAACCATAACTCTAACCCTCATGTGCTCGATTATAACCCTAACACTAAATCGTCAATCTCAACACTAAGCCTAACCCTAAATGCACTCGACTCTAACCCTAAAGGCAATTCTGACCCTAAGCCTAACCCTAAACCTCGATTCTACCAACACAAACCCTAACCCTAATCCCAACCCTACTCCTATCCCTACCTCTATATGCACTCTAACCCTAACCCTGACCCAACCCCTAACACTAAAAATGCGCTTCATTCTATCTATAACCCTAACCCTAACCCTAATCCTAAGCCTCAAATTTACGACACCTAACCCTAAACCTAACTCTAACCCTAACACTATCCTTAAATGCTCTCGATTCTAATCTTGACCCTAATAACCCTAACCCTAACCCTAAGCTTAAATATAGTGGATTCTACCCATAACTCTAACCCGAATGTGCTCGATTCTAAGTCTAACCCTAAATCGTCAATCTCAACACTAACCCTAACTCTAAATGCACTCAGTTGTAACTCAAAAGGCATCCTCACCCTACGCCTAACCCTAAACTTCGATTCTAAAAAACAAACCCTAACCCTAATCGTAACCCTACCCCTACCCCTACCCCTAAATGCTCTCTAACCCTACCCCTACCCCTTACACTAACTATAACCCTAACGAATTCTAACCAAAACTCTAACCCTAAATGCACTCGACTCTAACCCAAAAGCCATTCCTGACCCGAAGCCTAACCCTAAACCTCCATTCTACAAACACAAACCTTATCCTTAATCCTAACCCAACTCCTCCCCTACCCGTAAATGCACTCAAACCCTGACCATAACCCCAACCCTAACGCTAAAAATGCTCCTGATTCTAACCCTAATCCTAACCCTAACCTTCACCATAACACTGACCCTCGATTCTACGAAAGCTAACCCTATACTTAATTCTAACCCTAACACTATCTTTAAATGCACTCGATTCTAACCCTCACCCTAAACATAAACCTAACCTTATCCCTAATCCTAACCCTGAATGCACTGGATTCTAACCATAACTGTAACCCTAATGTGCTCGATTATAACCCTAACACTAAATCGTCAATCTCAACACTAAGCCTAACCCTAAATGCACTCGACTCTAACCCAAAAGGCAAACCTGACCCTAAGGATAACCCTAAACCCCGATTCTACCAACACAAACCCTAACCCTAATCCCAACCCTACTCCTATCCCTACCTCTATATGCACTCTAACCCCAACCCTGACCCAACCCCTAACACTAAAAATGCGCTTGATATTATCCCTAACACTAACCCTAACCCTAACCCTAACCCTCAATTCTACGAAACCTAACCCTAAACCTAACTCTAACCCTAACACTATCCTGAAATGCTCTCGATTCTAATCCTGACCCTAATAACCCTAACCCTAACCCTAAGCTTAAATATAGTGGATTCTAACCATAACTCTAACCCGAATGTGCTCGATTCTAAGTCTAATACTAAATCGTCAATCTCAACACTGACCCTAACTCTAAATGCACTCAGTTGTAACCCAAAAGGAAATCCTCACCCTACGCCTAACCCTAAACTTCGATTCTACCAACACAAACCCTAACCCTAACACTAACCCTACCCCTACCCCTACCCCTAAATGCACTCTAACCCTACCCTTACCCCTTACACTAACCCTAACCCTAACGAATTCTAACCAAAACTCTAACCCTAAATGTGCTCGATTCTAACCCAAACACTAAATCCTCAATTTCAACACTATCCCTAACCCTAAATGCACTCGACTCTAACCCAAAAGCCATTCCTGACCCCAAGCCTAATCCTACTCCTACGCCTACCCCTAAATGCACTCTAAGCCATACCCTGATGAAAAGCAGACCACTAAAAATGTGCCTGATTCTAACCCTAACCCTAACCCTAAGCCTAACCTTAAGCCTAACCCTCGATTCTACGAAAGCGAACGCTAAACCTAACTCTAACCCTAGCACTATCCTTAAATGCTCTCGATTTTAACCCTGACCCTCAACCTAACATTAACCCTAAGGAATTCTAACCAAAACTCTAACCCTAAATGTGCTCGATTCTAACCCAAACACTAAATCGTCAATTTCAACACTATCCCTAACCCTAAATGCACTCGACTCTAACCCAAAAGCCATTCCTGACCCGAAGCCTAACCCTAAACCTCCATTCTACCAACACAAACCTTATGCCTAATCCTAACCCTATCCCTTCCACTAGCCCTAAAAGCACTTTAACCCTAATCCTCACCCTAACGCTAACACTAAAACTGTGCTTGATTCTAACCCTAACCCTCACCCTAAGTCTAACCCTAAGCCTAATCCTAGGCCTAACTCTTGATTCTACGAAAGCTAACCCTAAACCTAACTCTAACCCTAGCACTATCCTTAAATGCTCTCGATTTTAACCCTGACCCTCAACCTAACCCTAACCCTAACGAATTCTAACCAAAACTCTAACCCTAAATGTGCTCGATTCTAACCCAAACACTAAATCGTCAATTTCAACACTATCCCTAACCCTAAATGCACTCGACTCTAACCCAAAAGCCATTCCTGACCCGAAGCCTAACCCTAAACCTCCATTCTACCAACACAAACCTTAACCCTAATCCTAACCCTATCCCTTCCACTAGCCCTAAAAGCACTTTAACCCTAATCCTCACCCTTACGCTAACACTAAAACTGTGCTTGATTCTAACCCTAACCCTCACCCTAAGCCTAACCCTAAGCCTAATCCTAAGCCTAACTCTTGATTCTACGAAAGCTAACCCTAAACCTAACTCTAACCCTAGCACTATCCTTAATGCTCTCGATTCTAACGCTCACACTAAACCTAAACCTAACCCTAACCCTAACCCTAAATGCACTGAATTCTAATCATAACTCTATCGCTAAATGTGCCTGATTCGAACGCTATAACGAAATCATCAATTTCAACACTAACCCTAAGCCCAAATGCTCTGAATTATGACCCAAAATGCTCTCCTGACCCTAAGCCTAACCCAAAACCTCGATTCTACCAACACAAACCCTAACCCTAATCCTAACCCAACTCCTCCCCTATCCCTAAATGCACTCAAACCCTGACCATAACCCCAACCCTAACGCGAAAAATGCTCCTGATTCTAACTCTAATCCTAACCCTAACCTTCACCATAACACTGACCCTCGATTCTACGAAAGCTAAGCCTATACTTAATTCTAACCCTAACACTATCCTTAAATGCACTCGATTCTAACCCTCACCCTAAACATAAACCTGACCTTATCCCTAATCCTAACCCTGAATGCACTGGATTCTAACCATAACTCTAACCCTAATGTGCTCGATTATAACCCTAACACTAAATCGTCAATCTCAACGCTAAGCCTAACCTTAAATGCACTCGACTCTAACCCAAAAGGCAAACCTGACAATAAGGCTATCCCTAAACCCCGATTCTACCAACACAAACCCTAACCCTAATCCCAACCCTACTCCTATCCCTACCGCTATATGCACTCTATCCCTAACCCTGACCCAACCCGTAACACTAAAAATGCGCTTGATACTATCCCTAACCCTAACCCTAACCCTAACCCTAACCCTCAATTCTACGAATCCTAACCCTAAACCTACCTCTAACCCTAACACTATCCTTAAATGCTCTCGATTCTAATCCTGACCCTAATAACCCTAACCCTAACCATAAGCTTAAATATAGTGGATTCTAACCATAACTCTAACCCTAATGTGCTCGATTCTAAGTCTAACACTAAATCGTCAATCTCAACACTAACCCTAACTCTAAATGCACTCAGCTGTAACCCAAAAGGCAATCCTCACCCTACGCCTAACCCTAAACTTCGATTCTACCAACACAAACCCTAACCCTAATCCTAACCCTACCCCTACCCCTACCCCTAAATGCACTCTAACACTACTCCTACCCCTTACACAAACCCTAAGGAATTCTAACCAAAACTTTAACCCTAAATGTGCTCGATTCTAACCCAAACACTAAATCGTCAATTTCAACACTATCCCTAACCCTAAATGCACTCGACTCTAACCCAAAAGCCATTCCTGACCCTAAGCCTAACCCTACTCCTACTCCTACCCCTAAATGCACTCTAAGCCATACCCTGATGAAAAGCAGACCAATAAAAATGTTCCTGATTCTAACCCTAACACTAAGCCTAAGCCTAACCTTAAGCCTAACCCTCGATTCTACGAAAGCGAATGCTAAACCTAACTACAACCCTAGCACTATCCTTAAATGGTCTCGATTTTAACCCTGACCCTCAACCCAACCCTTACCCTAACGCTAACCCTAAATGCACTGAATTCTAAGCATAACTCTAACTCTAAATGTGCTCGATTCAAACCCTAACACTAAATCGTCGATTTCAACACTAACCCAAAGCCTAAATACACTCGATTCTGATCCAAAATGCAATCCTGACCCTAAGCCTAAACCTAAACCTCGCTTCCACGAACACAAACCTTAACCCTAATCCTAACCCTATCCCTTCCACTAGCCCTAAAAGCACTTTAACCCTAAACCTCACCCTAACGCTAACACTAAAACTGTGCTTGATTCTAACACTAACACTCACCCTAAGCCTAACCCTAAGCCTAACCCTCGATTCTACGAAAGCTAACCCTAAACCAAACTCTAACCCTAGCACTATTCATAAATGCTCTCGATTTTAACCCTGACCCTAATAACCCTAACCCTAACCGTAAGCTTAAATATAGTGGATTCTAACCATAACTCCAACCCTAATGTGCTCGATTCTAAGTCTAACACTAAATCGTCAATCTCAACACTAAACCTAACTCTAAATGCCCTCTGTTGTAACCCAAAAGGCAATCCTCACCCAACGCCTAACTCTAAACTTCGATTCTACCAACACAAACCCTAACCCTAATCCGAACCCAACTCCTCCCCTACCCCTAAATGCACTCAAACCCTCACCATAACCCCAACCCTAACCTTAAAATGCTCCTGACTCTAACCCTAATCCTCACCCTAACGCTAACACTCAAACTGTGCTTGATTCTAACCCTAACACTCACCCTAAGCCTATCCCTAAGCCTAACCCTCGATTCTACAACAGCTAACCCTAAACGTTACTCTAACCCTAGCACTATACTTAAATGCTCTCGATTTTAACCCTGATCCTAAACCTAACACTAACCCTAACCCTAACCCTAACCCTAAATGCACTGAATTCTAATCATAACTCTATCCCTAAATGTGCCTGATTCTAACGCTATAAATAAATCATCAATTTCAACACTAACCCTAAGCCCAAATGCTCTGAATTATGACCCAAAATGCTCTCCTGACCCTAAGCCTAACCCAAAACCTCGATTCTACCAACACAAATCCTAACCCTAATCCTAACCCAACTCCTCCCCTACCCCTAAATGCACTCAAACCCTGACCCTAACCCCAACCCTAACCCTAAAAATGCTCCTGACTCTAACCCTAATCCTAACCCTAACCCTCACCCTAACACTGACCCTCGATTCTACGAAAGCTAACCTTATACCTAACTCTAACCCTAACACTATCCTGAAATGCACTCGATTCTAACCCGCACCCTAAACATACACCTAACCCTATCCCTAATCCTAACCCTAAATGCACTGGATTCTAAACATAACTCTAACCCTAATGTGCTCGATTATAACCCTAACACTAAATCGTCAATCTCAACACTAAGCCTAACCCTAAATGCACTCGACTCTAACCCAAAAGGCAATCCTGACCCTAAGCCTAACCCTAAACCTCGATTTTACCAACACAAACCCTAACCTAATCCCAACCCTACTCCTATCCCTACCTCTATATGCACTCTAACCCCAACCCTGACCCAACCCCTAACACTAAAAATGCGCTTGATTCTATCCCTAACCCTAACCCTAACCCTAACCCTCAATTCTACGAAACCTAACCCTAAACCTAACTCTAACCCTAACACTATCCTTAAATGCTCTCGATTCTAATCCTGACCCTAATAACCCTAACCCTAACCCTAAGCTTAAATATAGTGGATTCTAACCATAACTCTAACCCTAATGTGCTCGGTTCTAAGTCTAACACTAAATTGTCAATCTCAACACTAACCCTAACTCTAAATGCACTCTGTTGTAACCCAAAAGGCAATCCTCACCCAACGCCTAACCCTAAACTTCGAATCTACCAACACAAACATTAAAACTAATCCTAACCCTACCAATACAGCTACCCCTAAATGCACTCTAACCCTACCCCTACCCCTTACACTAACCCTAACCCTAACGAATTCTAACCAAAACTCTAACCCTAAATGTGCTCGATTCTAACCCAAACACTAAATCGTCAATTTCAACACTATCCCTAACCCTAAATGCAATCGACTCTAACCCAAAAGCCATTCCTGACCCTAAGCCTAACCCTAAACTTCGATTCTACCAACACAAACCTTAACCCTAATCCTCACCCTACTCCTACCCCTACCCCTAAAGGCACTCTAAGCCGTACCCTAACGAACACCAGAACACTAAAAATGCACCTGATTCTAACCCTAACATTAAGCCTAAGCCTAACCCTTGATGCTACGAAAGCGAAGGGTAAACCTAAGTCTAACCCTAGCACTATCTTAAATGCTCTCCATTTTATCCCTGACCCTAAACCTAACCCTAACACTAACCTTAACCCTATCCCTAAATGCACTGACTTCTAAGCATAACTCTAACCCTAAATGTGCTCGATTCAAACCCTAACACTAAATCATCAATTTGAACACTAACGCAAAGCCTAACTACACTCGATTCTGATCCAAAATGCAATCCTGACCCTAAGCCTAAACCTAAACCTCGATTCTATCAACACTAACCTTAACCCTAATCCTAACCCTACCCCTTCCACTAGTCCTAAAAGCACTTTAACCCTAACCCTCACCCTAACGCTAACACTAAAACTGTGCTTGATTCTAACCCTAACACTCACCCTAAGCCTAACCCTAAGCCTAACCCTCGATTCTACGAAAGCTAACCCTAAACCTAACTCTAACCCTAGCACTATCCTTAATGCTCTCCATTCTAACCATGACCCTAAACCTAACCCTAACCCTAACCGTAACCCTAAATGCACTGAATTCTAATCATAACTCTATCCCTAAATGTGCCTGATTCGAACGCTATGACTAAATCATCAATTTCAACACTAACCCTAAGCCCAAATGCTCTGAATTATGACCCAAAATGCTCTCCTGACCCTAAGCCTAACCCAAAACCTCGATTCTACCAACACAAACCCTAACCCTAATCCTAACCCAACTCCTCCCCTACCCCTAAATGCACTCAAACCCTGACCCTAACCCCAACCCTAACCCTAAAAATGCTCCTGACTCTAACCCTAATCCTAACCCTAACCCTCACCCAAACACTGACCCTCGATTCTAAGAAAGCTAACCCTATACCTAACTCTAACCCTAACACTATACTGAAATGCACTCGATTCTAACCCGCACCCTAAACATAAACCTAACCCTATCCGTAATCGTAACCCTAAATGCAGTGGATTCTAACCATAACTCTAACCCTAATGTGCTCGATTATAACCCTAACACTAAATCGTCAATCTCAACACTAAGCCTAACCCTAAATGCACTCGACTATAACCCAAAAGGTATTCCTGACCCTAAGCCTAACCCTAAACCTCGATTCTACCAACACAAACCCTAACTCTAATCCCAACCCTACTCCTATCCCTACCTCTATATGCACTCTAACCCCAACCCTGACCCAACCCCTAACACTAAAAATGCGCTTGATTCTATCCCTAACCCTAACCCTAACCCTAACCCTCAATTCTACGAAACCTAACCCTAAACCTAACTCTAACCCTAACAGTATCCTTAAATGCTCTCGATTCTAATCCTCACCATAATAACCCTAACCCTAACCCTAAGCTTAAATATAGTGGATTCTAACCATAACTCTAACCCTAATGTGCTCGATTCTAAGTCTAACACTAAATCGTCAATCTCAACACTAACCCTAACTCTAAATGCACTCAGTTGTAACCCAAAAGGCAATCCTCACCCTACGCCTAACCCTAAACTTCGATTCTACCAACACAAACCCTAACCCTAATCCTAACCCTACCCCTACCCCTACCCCTAAATGCACTCTAACCCTACCCCTACCCCTAACACTAACCCTAACCCTAACGAATTCTAACCAAACCTCTAACCCTAAATGTGCTCGATTCTAACCCAAACACTAAATCGTCAATTTCATCACTATCCCTAACCCTAAATGTACTCGACTCTAACCCAAAAGCCATTCCTGACCCTAAGCCTAACACTAAACCTCGATTCTACCAACACAAACCTTAACCCTAATTGTAACCCTACTCCTACGCCTACCCCTAAAGGCACTCTAAGCCATACCCTGATGAAAAGCAGACCACTAAAAATGTGCCTGATTCTAACCCTAACCCTAACCCTTAGCCTAACCTTAAGCCTAACCGTCGATTCTACGAAAGCGAACGCTAAACCTCACTCTAACCCTAGCACTATCCTTAAATGCTCTCGATTTTAACCCTGACCCTCAACCTAACCCTAACCCTAACGCTAACCCTAAATGCACTGAATTCTAAGCATAACTCTAACCCTAAATGTGCTCGATTCAAACCCTAACACTAAATCGTCAATTTGAACACTAACCCAAAGCCTAAATACACTCGATTCTGATCCAAAATGCAATCCTGACCCTAAGCCTAAACCTAAACCTCGATTCTACCAACACAAAACTTAACCCTAATCCTAACCCTATCCCTTCCACTAGCCCTAAAAGCACTTTAACCCTAATCCTCACCCTAACGCTAACACTAAAACTGTGCTTGATTCTAACCCTAACCCTCACCCTAAGCCTAACCCTAAGCCTAACCCTCGATTCTACGAAAGCTAACCCTAAACCTAACTCTAACCCTAGCACTATCCTTAATGCTCTCGATTCTAACCCTGACCCTAAACCTAACCTTAACCCTAACCCTAACCCTAAATGCACTGAATTCTAATCATAAGTCTATCCCTAAATGTGTCTGATTCTAACGCTATAACTAAATCATCAATTTCAACACTAACCCTAAGCCCAAATGCTCTGAATTATGACCCAAAATGCTCTCCTGACCCTAAGCCTAAGCCAAAACCTCGATTCTACCAACACAAACCCTAACCCTAATCCTAACCCAACTCCTCCCCTACCCCAAAATGCACTCAAACCCTGACCCTAACCCCAACCCTAACCCTAAAAATGCTCCTGACTCTAACCCTAATCCTAACCCTAACCCTCACCCTAACACTGACCCTCGATTCTACGAAAGCTAACCTTATACCTAACTCTAACCCTAACACTATCCTGAAATGCACTCGATTCTAACCCGCACCCTAAACATACACCTAACCCTATCCCTAATCTTAACCCTAAATGCACTGGATTCTAAACATAACTCTAACCCTAATGTGCTCGATTATAACCCTAACACTAAATCGTCAATCTCAACATTAAGCCTAACCCTAAATGCACTCGACTCTAACCCAAAAGGCAATCCTTACCCTAAGCCTAACCCTAAACCTCGATTTTACCAACAGAAACCCTAACCTAATCCCAACCCTACTCCTATCCCTACCTCTATATGCACTCTAACCCCAACCCTGACCCAACCCCTAACACTAAAAATGCGCTTGATTCTATCCCTAACCCTAACCCTAACCCTAAACCTCAATTCTATGAAACCTAACCCTAAACCTAACTCTAACCTTAACACTATCCTTAAATGCTCTCGATGCTAATCCTGACCCTAATAACCCTAACCCTAACCCTAAGCTTAAATATAGTGGATTCTAACCATAACTCTAACCCTAATGTGCTCGATTCTAAGTCTAACACTAAATCGTCAATCTCAACACTAACCCTAACTCTAAATGCACTCTGTTGTAACCCAAAAGGCAATCCTCACCCAACGCCTAACCCTAAACTTCGAATCTACCAACACAAACATTAAAACTAATCCTACCCCTGCCCCTACCGCTACCCCTAAATGCACTCTAACCCTACCCCTACCCCTTACACTAACCCTAACCCTAACGAATTCTAACCCAAACTCTAACCCTAAATGAGCTCGATTCTAACCCGAACACTAAATCGTCAATTTCAACACTATCCCTAACCCTAAATGCACTCGACTCTAACCCAAAAGCCATTCCTGACCCTAAGCCTAACCCTAAACCTCGATTCTACCAACACAAACCTTAACCCTAATCCTCACCCTACTCCTACCCCTACCCCTAAATGCACTCTAAGCCGTACCCTAACGAAAACCAGAACACTAAAAATGCACCTGATTCTAAGCATAACACAAAGCCTAAGCCTAACCTTAAGCCTAACCCTCGATGCTACTAAAGCGAACGCTAAACCTAAGTCTGACCCTAGCACTATCCTTAAATGCTCTCCATTTTAACCCTGACCCTAAACCTAACCCTAACACTAATCTTAACCCTATCCCTAAATGCGCTGAATTCTAAGCATAACTCTAACCCTAAATGTGCTCGATTCAAACCCTAACACTAAATCGTCAATTTGAACACTAACGCAAAGCCTAACTACACTCGATTCTGATCCAAAATGCAATCCTGACCCTAAGCCTAAACCTAAACCTCGATTCTACCAACACAAAACTTAACCCTAATCCTAACCCTATCCCTCACTAGCCCTAAAAGCACTTTAACCCTAATCCTCACCCTAACGCTAACACTAAAACTGTGCTTGATTCTAACCCTAACACTCACCCTAAGCCTAACCCTAAGGCTAACCCTCGATTCTACGAAAGCTAACCCTAAACCTAACTCTAACCCTAGAACTATCCTTAAATGCTCTCGATTTTAACCCCTGACCCTAAACCTAAGCCTAACCCTAACCTAACCCTAAATGCAATGAATTCTAATCATAACTCTATCCCTAAATGTGCCTGATTCTAACGCTATAAATAAATCATCAATTTCAACACTAACCCTAAGCCCAAATGCTCTGAATTATGACCCAAAATGCTCTCCTGACCCTAAGCCTAAGCCAAAACCTCGATTCTACCAACACAAACCCTAACCCTAATCCTAACCCAACTCCTCCCCTACCCCTAAATGCACTCAAACCCTGACCCTAACCCCAACAATAACCCTAAAAATGCTCCTAACTCTAACCCTAATCCTAACCCTAACCCTCACCCTAACACTGACCCTCGATTCTACGAAAGCTAACCCTATACCTAACTCTAACCCTAACACTATCCTGAAATGCACTCGATTCTAACCCGCACCCTAAACATACACCTAACCCTATCCCTAATCCTAACCCTAAATGCACTGGATTCTAAACATAACTCTAACCCTAATGTGCTCGATTATAACCCTAACACTAAATCGTCAATCTCAACACTAAGCCTAACCCTAAATGCACTCGACTCTAACCCAAAAGGCAATCCTGACCCTAAGCCTAACCCTAAACCTCGATTTTACCAACACAAACCCTAACCTAATCCCAACCCTACTCCTATCCCTACCTCTATATGCACTCTAACCCCAACCCTGACCCAACCCCTAACACTAAAAATGCGCTTGATTCTATCCCTAACCCTAACCCTAACCCTAACCCTCAATTCTACGAAACCTAACCCTAAACCTAACTCTAACCCTAACACTATCCTTAAATGCTCTCGATTCTAATCCTGACCCTAATAACCCTAACCCTAACCCTAAGCTTAAATATAGTGGATTCTAACCATAACTCTAACCCTAATGTGCTCGGTTCTAAGTCTAACACTAAATTGTCAATCTCAACACTAACCCTAACTCTAAATGCACTCTGTTGTAACCCAAAAGGCAATCCTCACCCAACGCCTAACCCTAAACTTCGAATCTACCAACACAAACATAAAACTAATCCTAACCCTACCCCTACCGCTACCCCTAAATGCACTCTAACCCTACCCCTACCCCTTACACTAACCCTACACCCTAACGAATTCTAACCAAAACTCTAACCCTAAAAGTGCTCGATTCTAACCCCAAACACTAAATCGTCAATTTCAACACTATCCCTAACCCTAAATGCAATCGACTCTAACCCAAAAGCCATTCCTGACCCTAAGCCTAACCCTAAACCTCGATTCTACCAACACAAACCTTAACCCTAATCCTCACCCTACTCCTACCCCTACCCCTAAAGGCACTCTAAGCCGTACCCTAACGAACACCAGAACACTAAAAATGCACCTGATTCTAACCCTAACATTAAGCCTAAGCCTAACCCTTGATGCTACGAAGGCGAAGGGTAAACCTAAGTCTAAACCCTAGCACTATCTTAAATGCTCTCCATTTTATCCCTGACCCTAACCTAACCCTAACACTAACCTTAACCCTATCCCTAAATGCACTGACTTCTAAGCATAACTCTAACCCTAAATGTGCTCGATTCAAACCCTAACACTAAATCATCAATTTGAACACTAACGCAAAGCCTAACTACACTCGATTCTGATCCAAAATGCAATCCTGACCCTAAGCCTAAACCTAAACCTCGATTCTATCAACACTAACCTTAACCCTAATCCTAACCCTACCCCTCTCCACTAGTCCTAAAAGCACTTTAACCCTAACCCTCACCCTAACGCTAACACTAAAACTGTGCTTGATTCTAACCCTAACACTCACCCTAAGCCTAACCCTAAGCCTAACCTCGATTCTACGAAAGCTAACCCTAAACCTAACTCTAACCCTAGCACTATCCTTAATGCTCTCCATTCTAACCATGACCCTAAACCTAACCCTAACCCTAACCGTAACCCTAAATGCACTGAATTCTAATCATAACTCTATCCCTAAATGTGCCTGATTCGAACGCTATGACTAAATCATCAATTTCAACACTAACCCTAAGCCCAAATGCTCTGAATTATGACCCAAAATGCTCTCCTGACCCTAAGCCTAACCCAAAACCTCGATTCTACCAACACAAACCCTAACCCTAATCCTAACCCAACTCCTCCCCTACCCCTAAATGCACTCAAACCCTGACCCTAACCCCAACCCTAACCCTAAAAATGCTCCTGACTCTAACCCTAATCCTAACCCTAACCCTCACCCAAACACTGACCCTCGATTCTAAGAAAGCTAACCCTATACCTAACTCTAACCCTAACACTATCCTGAAATGCACTCGATTCTAACCCGCACCCTAAACATAAACCTAACCCTATCCGTAATCGTAACCCTAAATGCAGTGGATTCTAACCATAACTCTAACCCTAATGTGCTCGATTATAACCCTAACACTAAATCGTCAATCTCAACACTAAGCCTAACCCTAAATGCACTCGACTATAACCCAAAAGGCAATCCTGACCCTAAGCCTAACCCTAAACCTCGATTCTACCAACACAAACCCTAACTCTAATCCCAACCCTACTCCTATCCCTACCTCTATATGCACTCTAACCCAACCTGACCCAACCCCTAACACTAAAAATGCGCTTGATTCTATCCCTAACCCTAACCCTAACCCTAACCCTCAATTCTACGAAAAATAACCCTAAACCTAACTCTAACCCTAACAGTGTCCTTAAATGCTCTCGATTCTAATCCTCACCATAATAACCCTAACCCTAACCCTAAGCTTAAATATAGTGGATTCTAACCATAACTCTAACCCTAATGTGCTCGATTCTAAGTCTAACACTAAATCGTCAATCTCAACACTAACCCTAACTCTAAATGCACTCAGTTGTAACCCAAAAGGCAATCCTCACCCTACGCCTAACCCTAAACTTCGATTCTACCAACACAAACCCTAACCCTAATCCTAACCCTACCCCTACCCCTACCCCTAAATGCACTCTAACCCTACCCCTACCCCTAACACTAACCCTAACCCTAACGAATTCTAACCAAACCTCTAACCCTAAATGTGCTCGATTCTAACCCAAACACTAAATCGTCAATTTCATCACTATCCCTAACCCTAAATGTACTCGACTCTAACCCAAAAGCCATTCCTGACCCTAAGCCTAACACTAAACCTCGATTCTACCAACACAAACCTTAACCCTAATTGTAACCCTACTCCTACGCCCTACCCCTAAAGGCACTCTAAGCCATACCCTGATGAAAAGCAGACCACTAAAAGTGTGCCCTGATTCTAACCCTAACCCTAACCCTGAGCCTAACCTTAAGCCTAACCGTCGATTCTACGAAAGCGAACGCTAAACCTCACTCTAACCCTAGCACTATCCTTAAATGCTCTCGATTTTAACCCTGACCCTCAACCTAACCCTAACCCTAACGCTAACCCTAAATGCACTGAATTCTAAGCATAACTCTAACCCTAAATGTGCTCGATTCAAACCCTAACACTAAATCGTCAATTTGAACACTAACCCAAAGCCTAAATACACTCGATTCTGATCCAAATGCAATCCTGACCCTAAGCCTAAACCTAAACCTCGATTCTACCAACACAAAACTTAACCCTAATCCTAACCCTATCCCTTCCACTAGCCCTAAAAGCACTTTAACCCTAATCCTCACCCTAAGGCTAACACTAAAACTGTGCTTGATTCTAACCCTAACACTCACCCTAAGCCTAACCCTAAGGCTAACCCTCGATTCTACGAAAGCTAACCCTAAACCTAACTCTAACCCTAGAACTATCCTTAAATGCTCTCGATTTTAACCCTGACCCTAAACCTAAGCCTAAGCCTAACCCTAACCCTAAATGCAATGAATTCTAATCATAACTCTATCCCTAAATGTGCCTGATTCTAACGCTATAAATAAATCATCAATTTCAACACTAACCCTAAGCCAAATGCTCTGAATTATGACCCAAAATGCTCTCCTGACCCTAAGCCTAAGCCAAAACCTCGATTCTACCAACACAAACCCTAACCCTAATCCTAACCCAACTCCTCCCCTACCCCTAAATGCACTCAAACCCTGACCCTAACCCCAACAATAACCCTAAAAATGCTCCTAACTCTAACCCTAATCCTAACCCTAGAGCCCTCACCCTAACACTGACCCTCGATTCTACGAAAGCTAACCCTCTACCTAACTCTAACCCTAACACTATCCTGAAATGCACTCGATTCTAACCCGCACCCTAAACATACACCTAACCCTATCCCTAATCCTAACCCTAAATGCACTGGATTCTAAACATAACTCTAACCCTAATGTGCTCGATTATAACCTAACACTAAATCGTCAATCTCAACACTAAGCCTAACCCTAAATGCACTCGACTCTAACCCAAAAGGCAATCCTGACCCTAAGCCTAACCCTAAACCTCGATTTTACCAACACAAACCCTAACCTAATCCCAACCCTACTCCTATCCCTACCTCTATATGCACTCTAACCCCAACCCTGACCCAACCCCTAACACTAAAAATGCGCTTGATTCTATCCCTAACCCTAACCCTAACCCTAACCCTCAATTCTACGAAACCTAACCCTAAACCTAACTCTAACCCTAACACTATCCTTAAATGCTCTCGATTCTAATCCTGACCCTAATAACCCCTAACCCTAACCCTAAGCTTAAATATAGTGGATTCTAACCATAACTCTAACCCTAATGTGCTCGGTTCTAAGTCTAACACTAAATTGTCAATCTCAACACTAACCCTAACTCTAAATGCACTCTGTTGTAACCCAAAAGGCAATCCTCACCCAACGCCTAACCCTAAACTTCGAATCTACCAACACAACATTAAAACTAATCCTAACCCTACCCTACCGCTACCCCTAAATGCACTCTAACCCTACCCCTACCCCTTACACTAACCCTAACCCTAACGAATTCTAACCAAAACTCTAACCCTAAAAGTGCTCGATTCTAACCCAAACACTAAATCGTCAATTTCAACACTATCCCTAACCCTAAATGCAATCGACTCTAACCCAAAAGCCATTCCTGACCCTAAGCCTAACCCTAAACCTCGATTCTACCACACAAAACCTTAACCCTAATCCTCACCCTACTCCTACCCCTACCCCTAAAGGCACTCTAAGCCGTACCCTAACGAACACCAGAACACTAAAAATGCACCTGATTCTAACCCTAACATTAAGCCTAAGCCTAACCCTTGATGCTACGAAGGCGAAGGGTAAACCTAAGTCTAACCCTAGCACTATCTTAAATGCTCTCCATTTTATCCCTGACCCTAAACCTAACCCTAACACTAACCTTAACCCTATCCCTAAATGCACTGACTTCTAAGCATAACTCTAACCCTAAATGTGCTCGATTCAAACCCTAACACTAAATCATCAATTTGAACACTAACGCAAAGCCTAACTACACTCGATTCTGATCCAAAATGCAATCCTGACCCTAAGCCTAAACCTAAACCTCGATTCTATCAACACTAACCTTAACCCTAATCCTAACCCTACCCCTTCCACTAGTCCTAAAAGCACTTTAACCCTAACCCTCACCCTAACGCTAACACTAAAACTGTGCTTGATTCTAACCCTAACACTCACCCTAAGCCTAACCCTAAGCCTAACCCTCGATTCTACGAAAGCTAACCCTAAACCTAACTCTAACCCTAGCACTATCCTTAATGCTCTCCATTCTAACCATGACCCTAAACCTAACCCTAACCCTAACCGTAACCCTAAATGCACTGAATTCTAATCATAACTCTATCCCTAAATGTGCCTGATTCGAACGCTATGACTAAATCATCAATTTCAACACTAACCCTAAGCCCAAATGCTCTGAATTATGACCCAAAATGCTCTCCTGACCCTAAGCCTAACCCAAAACCTCGATTCTACCAACACAAACCCTAACCCTAATCCTAACCCAACTCCTCCCCTACCCCTAAATGCACTCAAACCCTGACCCTAACCCCAACCCTAACCCTAAAAATGCTCCTGACTCTAACCCTAATCCTAACCCTAACCCTCACCCAAACACTGACCCTCGATTCTAAGAAAGCTAACCCTATACCTAACTCTAACCCTAACACTATCCTGAAATGCACTCGATTCTAACCCGCACCCTAAACATAAACCTAACCCTATCCGTAATCGTAACCCTAATGCAGTGGATTCTAACCATAACTCTAACCCTAATGTGCTCGATTATAACCCTAACACTAAATCGTCAATCTCAACACTAAGCCTAACCCTAAATGCACTCGACTATAACCCAAAAGGCAATCCTGACCCTAAGCCTAACCCTAAACCTCGATTCTACCAACACAAACCCTAACTCTAATCCCAACCCTACTCCTATCCCTACCTCTATATGCACTCTAACCCCAACCCTGACCCAACCCCTAACACTAAAAATGCGCTTGATTCTATCCCTAACCCTAACCCTAACCCTAACCCTCAATTCTACGAAAAATAACCCTAAACCTAACTCTAACCCTAACAGTGTCCTTAAATGCTCTCGATTCTAATCCTCACCATAATAACCCTAACCCTAACCCTAAGCTTAAATATAGTGGATTCTAACCATAACTCTAACCCTAATGTGCTCGATTCTAAGTCTAACACTAAATCGTCAATCTCAACACTAACCCTAACTCTAAATGCACTCAGTTGTAACCCAAAAGGCAATCCTCACCCTACGCCTAACCCTAAACTTCGATTCTACCAACACAAACCCTAACCCTAATCCTAACCCTACCCCCTACCCCTACCCCTAAATGCACTCTAACCCTACCCCTACCCCTAACACTAACCCTAACCCTAACGAATTCTAACCAAACCTCTAACCCTAAAGTGCTCGATTCTAACCCAAACACTAAATCGTCAATTTCATCACTATCCCTAACCCTAAATGTACTCGACTCTAACCCAAAAGCCATTCCTGACCCTAAGCCTAACACTAAACCTCGATTCTACCAACACAAACCTTAACCCTAATTGTAACCCTACTCCTACGCCTACCCCTAAAGGCACTCTAAGCCATACCCTGATGAAAAGCAGACCACTAAAAGTGTGCCTGATTCTAACCCTAACCCTAACCCTGAGCCTAACCTTAAGCCTAACCGTCGATTCTACGAAAGCGAACGCTAAACCTCACTCTAACCCTAGCACTATCCTTAAATGCTCTCGATTTTAACCCTGACCCTCAACCTAACCCTAACCCTAACGCTAACCCTAAATGCACTGAATTCTAAGCATAACTCTAACCCTAAATGTGCTCGATTCAAACCCTAACACTAAATCGTCAATTTGAACACTAACCCAAAGCCTAAATACACTCGATTCTGATCCAAAATGCAATCCTGACCCTAAGCCTAAACCTAAACCTCGATTCTACAAACACAAAACTTAACCCTAATCCTAACCCTATCCCTTCCACTAGCCCTAAAAGCACTTTAACCCTAATCCTCACCCTAACGCTAACACTAAAACTGTGCTTGATTCTAACCCTAACCCTCACCCTAAGCCTAACCCTAAGCCTAACCCTCGATTCTACGAAAGCTAACTCTAAACCTAACTCTAACCCTAGCACTATCCTTAATGCTCTCGATTCTAACCCTGACCCTAAACCTAACCTTAACCCTAACCCTAACCCTAAATGCACTGAATTCTAATCATAAGTCTATCCCTAAATGTGTCTGATTCTAACGCTATAACTAAATCATCAATTTCAACACTAACCCTAAGCCCAAATGCTCTGAATTATGACCCAAAATGCTCTCCTGACCCTAAGCCTAAGCCAAAACCTCGATTCTACCAACACAAACCCTAACCCTAATCCTAACCCAACTCCTCCCCTACCCCAAAATGCACTCAAACCCTGACCCTAACCCCAACCCTAACCCTAAAAATGCTCCTGACTCTAACCCTAATCCTAACCCTAACCCTCACCCTAACACTGACCCTCGATTCTACGAAAGCTAACCTTATATCTAACTCTAACCCTAACACTATCCTGAAATGCACTCGATTCTAACCCGCACCCTAAACATACACCTAACCCTATCCCTAATCCTAACCCTAAATGCACTGGATTCTAAACATAACTCTAACCCTAATGTGTTCGATTATAACCCTAACACTAAATCGTCAATCTCAACACTAAGCCTAACCCTAAATGCACTCGACTCTAACCAAAAAGGCAATCCTGACCCTAACCCTAACCCTAAACCTCGATTTTACCAACACAAACCCTAACCTAATCCCAACCCTACTCCTATCCCTACCTCTATATGCACTCTAACCCCAACCCTGACCCAACCCCTAACACTAAAAATGCGCTTGATTCTATCCCTAACCCTAACCCTAACCCTAACCCTCAATTCTACGAAACCTAACCCTAAACCTAACTCTAACCCTAACGCTATCCTTAAATGCTCTCGATGCTAATCCTGACCCTAATGACCCTAACCCTAATCCTAAGCTAAAATATAGTGGATTCTAACCATAACTCTAACCCTAATGTGCTCGATTCTAAGTCTAACACTAAATCGTCAATCTCAACACTAACCCTAACTCTAAATGCACTCTGTTGTAACCCAAAAGGCAATCCTCACCCAACGCCTAACCCTAAACTTCGAATCTACCAACACAAACATTAAAACTAATCCTACCCCTGCCCCTACCGCTACCCCTAAATGCACTCTAACCCTACCCCTACCCCTTACACTAACCCTAACCCTAACGAATTCTAACCCAAACTCTAACCCTAAATGAGCTCGATTCTAACCCGAACACTAAATCGTCAATTTCAACACTATCCCTAACCCTAAATGCACTCGACTCTAACCCAAAAGCCATTCCTGACCCTAAGCCTAACCCTAAACCTCGATTCTACCAACACAAACCTTAACCCTAATCCTCACCCTACTCCTACCCCTACCCCCAAATGCACTCTAAGCCGTACCCTAACGAAAACTAGAACACTAAAAATGCACCTGATTCTAAGCATAACACAAAGCCTAAGCCTAACCTTAAGCCTAACCCTCGATGCTACTAAAGCGAACGCTAAACCTAAGTCTGACCCTAGCACTATCCTTAAATGCTCTCCATTTTAACCCTGACCCTAAACCTAACCCTAACACTAATCTTAACCCTATCCCTAAATGCGCTGAATTCTAAGCATAACTCTAACCCTAAATGTGCTCGATTCAAACCCTAACACTAAATCGTCAATTTGAACACTAACGCAAAGCCTAACTACACTCGATTCTGATCCAAAATGCAATCCTGACCCTAAGCCTAAACCTAAACCTCGATTCTACCAACACAAAACTTAACCCTAATCCTAACCCTATCCCTTCCACTAGCCCTAAAAGCACTTTAACCCTAATCCTCACCCTAACGCTAACACTAAAACTGTGCTTGATTCTAACCCTAACACTCACCCTAAGCCTAACCCTAAGGCTAACCCTCGATTCTACGAAAGCTAACCCTAAACCTAACTCTAACCCTAGAACTATCCTTAAATGCTCTCGATTTTAACCCTGACCCTAAACCTAAGCCTAACCCTAACCCTAACCCTAAATGCAATGAATTCTAATCATAACTCTATCCCTAAATGTGCCTGATTCTAACGCTATAAATAAATCATCAATTTCAACACTAACCCTAAGCCCAAATGCTCTGAATTATGACCCAAAATGCTCTCCTGACCCTAAGCCTAAGCCAAAACCTCGATTCTACCAACACAAACCCTAACCCTAATCCTAACCCAACTCCTCCCCTACCCCTAAATGCACTCAAACCCTGACCCTAACCCCAACAATAACCCTAAAAATGCTCCTAACTCTAACCCTAATCCTAACCCTAACCCTCACCCTAACACTGACCCTCGATTCTACGAAAGCTAACCCTATACCTAACTCTAACCCTAACACTATCCTGAAATGCACTCGATTCTAACCCGCACCCTAAACATACACCTAACCCTATCCCTAATCCTAACCCTAAATGCACTGGATTCTAAACATAACTCTAACCCTAATGTGCTCGATTATAACCCTAACACTAAATCGTCAATCTCAACACTAAGCCTAACCCTAAATGCACTCGACTCTAACCCAAAAGGCAATCCTGACCCTAAGCCTAACCCTAAACCTCGATTTTACCAACACAAACCCTAACCTAATCCCAACCCTACTCCTATCCCTACCTCTATATGCACTCTAACCCCAACCCTGACCCAACCCCTAACACTAAAAATGCGCTTGATTCTATCCCTAACCCTAACCCTAACCCTAACCCTCAATTCTACGAAACCTAACCCTAAACCTAACTCTAACCCTAACACTATCCTTAAATGCTCTCGATTCTAATCCTGACCCTAATAACCCTAACCCTAACCCTAAGCTTAAATATAGTGGATTCTAACCATAACTCTAACCCTAATGTGCTCGGTTCTAAGTCTAACACTAAATTGTCAATCTCAACACTAACCCTAACTCTAAATGCACTCTGTTGTAACCCAAAAGGCAATCCTCACCCAACGCCTAACCCTAAACTTCGAATCTACCAACACAAACATTAAAACTAATCCTAACCCTACCCCTACCGCTACCCCTAAATGCACTCTAACCCTACCCCTACCCCTTACACTAACCCTAACCCTAACGAATTCTAACCAAAACTCTAACCCTAAAAGTGCTCGATTCTAACCCAAACACTAAATCGTCAATTTCAACACTATCCCTAACCCTAAATGCAATCGACTCTAACCCAAAAGCCATTCCTGACCCTAAGCCTAACCCTAAACCTCGATTCTACCAACACAAACCTTAACCCTAATCCTCACCCTACTCCTACCCCTACCCCTAAAGGCACTCTAAGCCGTACCCTAACGAACACCAGAACACTAAAAATGCACCTGATTCTAACCCTAACATTAAGCCTAAGCCTAACCCTTGATGCTACGAAGGCGAAGGGTAAACCTAAGTCTAACCCTAGCACTATCTTAAATGCTCTCCATTTTATCCCTGACCCTAAACCTAACCCTAACACTAACCTTAACCCTATCCCTAAATGCACTGACTTCTAAGCATAACTCTAACCCTAAATGTGCTCGATTCAAACCCTAACACTAAATCATCAATTTGAACACTAACGCAAAGCCTAACTACACTCGATTCTGATCCAAAATGCAATCCTGACCCTAAGCCTAAACCTAAACCTCGATTCTATCAACACTAACCTTAACCCTAATCCTAACCCTACCCCTTCCACTAGTCCTAAAAGCACTTTAACCCTAACCCTCACCCTAACGCTAACACTAAAACTGTGCTTGATTCTAACCCTAACACTCACCCTAAGCCTAACCCTAAGCCTAACCCTCGATTCTACGAAAGCTAACCCTAAACCTAACTCTAACCCTAGCACTATCCTTAATGCTCTCGATTCTAACGCTCACACTAAACCTAAACCTAACCCTAACCCTAACCCTAAATGCACTGAATTCTAATCATAACTCTATCCCTAAATGTGCCTGATTCGAACGCTATGACTAAATCATCAATTTCAACACTAACCCTAAGCCCAAATGCTCTGAATTATGACCCAAAATGCTCTCCTGACCCTAAGCCTAACCCAAAACCTCGATTCTACCAACACAAACCCTAACCCTAATCCTAACCCAACTCCTCCCCTACCCCTAAATGCACTCAAACCCTGACCCTAACCCCAACCCTAACCCTAAAAATGCTCCTGACTCTAACCCTAATCCTAACCCTAACCCTCACCCAAACACTGACCCTCGATTCTAAGAAAGCTAACCCTATACCTAACTCTAACCCTAACACTATCCTGAAATGCACTCGATTCTAACCCGCACCCTAAACATAAACCTAACCCTATCCGTAATCGTAACCCTAAATGCAGTGGATTCTAACCATAACTCTAACCCTAATGTGCTCGATTATAACCCTAACACTAAATCGTCAATCTCAACACTAAGCCTAACCCTAAATGCACTCGACTATAACCCAAAAGGCAATCCTGACCCTAAGCCTAACCCTAAACCTCGATTCTACCAACACAAACCCTAACTCTAATCCCAACCCTACTCCTATCCCTACCTCTATATGCACTCTAACCCCAACCCTGACCCAACCCCTAACACTAAAAATGCGCTTGATTCTATCCCTAACCCTAACCCTAACCCTAACCCTCAATTCTACGAAAAATAACCCTAAACCTAACTCTAACCCTAACAGTGTCCTTAAATGCTCTCGATTCTAATCCTCACCATAATAACCCTAACCCTAACCCTAAGCTTAAATATAGTGTATTCTAACCATAACTCTAACCCTAATGTGCTCGATTCTAAGTCTAACACTAAATCGTCAATCTCAACACTAACCCTAACTCTAAATGCACTCAGTTGTAACCCAAAAGGCAATCCTCACCCTACGCCTAACCCTAAACTTCGATTCTACCAACACAAACCCTAACCCTAATCCTAACCCTACCCCTACCCCTACCCCTAAATGCACTCTAACCCTACCCCTACCCCTAACACTAACCCTAACCCTAACGAATTCTAACCAAACCTCTAACCCTAAATGTGCTCGATTCTAACCCAAACACTAAATCGTCAATTTCATCACTATCCCTAACCCTAAATGTACTCGACTCTAACCCAAAAGCCATTCCTGACCCTAAGCCTAACACTAAACCTCGATTCTACCAACACAAACCTTAACCCTAATTGTAACCCTACTCCTACGCCTACCCCTAAAGGCACTCTAAGCCATACCCTGATGAAAAGCAGACCACTAAAAGTGTGCCTGATTCTAACCCTAACCCTAACCCTGAGCCTAACCTTAAGCCTAACCGTCGATTCTACGAAAGCGAACGCTAAACCTCACTCTAACCCTAGCACTATCCTTAAATGCTCTCGATTTTAACCCTGACCCTCAACCTAACCCTAACCCTAACGCTAACCCTAAATGCACTGAATTCTAAGCATAACTCTAACCCTAAATGTGCTCGATTCAAACCCTAACACTAAATCGTCAATTTGAACACTAACCCAAAGCCTAAATACACTCGATTCTGATCCAAAATGCAATCCTGACCCTAAGCCTAAACCTAAACCTCGATTCTACCAACACAAAACTTAACCCTAATCCTAACCCTATCCCTTCCACTAGCCCTAAAAGCACTTTAACCCTAATCCTCACCCTAACGCTAACACTAAAACTGTGCTTGATTCTAACCCTAACACTCACCCTAAGCCTAACCCTAAGCCTAACCCTCGATTCTACGAAAGCTAACTCTAAACCTAACTCTAACCCTAGCACTATCCTTAATGCTCTCGATTCTAACCCTGACCCTAAACCTAACCTTAACCCTAACCCTAACCCTAAATGCACTGAATTCTAATCATAAGTCTATCCCTAAATGTGTCTGATTCTAACGCTATAACTAAATCATCAATTTCAACACTAACCCTAAGCCCAAATGCTCTGAATTATGACCCAAAATGCTCTCCTGACCCTAAGCCTAAGCCAAAACCTCGATTCTACCAACACAAACCCTAACCCTAATCCTAACCCAACTCCTCCCCTACCCCAAAATGCACTCAAACCCTGACCCTAACCCCAACCCTAACCCTAAAAATGCTCCTGACTCTAACCCTAATCCTAACCCTAACCCTCACCCTAACACTGACCCTCGATTCTACGAAAGCTAACCTTATATCTAACTCTAACCCTAACACTATCCTGAAATGCACTCGATTCTAACCCGCACGCTAAACATACACCTAACCCTATCCCTAATCCTAACCCTAAATGCACTGGATTCTAAACATAACTCTAACCCTAATGTGCTCGATTATAACCCTAACACTAAATCGTCAATCTCAACACTAAGCCTAACCCTAAATGCACTCGACTCTAACCAAAAAGGCAATCCTGACCCTAACCCTAACCCTAAACCTCGATTTTACCAACACAAACCCTAACCTAATCCCAACCCTACTCCTATCCCTACCTCTATATGCACTCTAACCCCAACCCTGACCCAACCCCTAACACTAAAAATGCGCTTGATTCTATCCCTAACCCTAACCCTAACCCTAACCCTCAATTCTACGAAACCTAACCCTAAACCTAACTCTAACCCTAACGCTATCCTTAAATGCTCTCGATGCTAATCCTGACCCTAATAACCCTAACCCTAATCCTAAGCTAAAATATGGTGGATTCTAACCATAACTCTAACCCTAATGTGCTCGATTCTAAGTCTAACACTAAATCGTCAATCTCAACACTAACCCTAACTCTAAATGCACTCTGTTGTAACCCAAAAGGCAATCCTCACCCAACGCCTAACCCTAAACTTCGAATCTACCAACACAAACATTAAAACTAATCCTACCCCTGCCCCTACCGCTACCCCTAAATGCACTCTAACCCTACCCCTACCCCTTACACTAACCCTAACCCTAACGAATTCTAACCCAAACTCTAACCCTAAATGAGCTCGATTCTAACCCGAACACTAAATCGTCAATTTCAACACTATCCCTAACCCTAAATGCACTCGACTCTAACCCAAAAGCCATTCCTGACCCTAAGCCTAACCCTAAACCTCGATTCTACCAACACAAACCTTAACCCTAATCCTCACCCTACTCCTACCCCTACCCCCAAATGCACTCTAAGCCGTACCCTAACGAAAACTAGAACACTAAAAATGCACCTGATTCTAAGCATAACACAAAGCCTAAGCCTAACCTTAAGCCTAACCCTCGATGCTACTAAAGCGAACGCTAAACCTAAGTCTGACCCTAGCACTATCCTTAAATGCTCTCCATTTTAACCCTGACCCTAAACCTAACCCTAACACTAATCTTAACCCTATCCCTAAATGCGCTGAATTCTAAGCATAACTCTAACCCTAAATGTGCTCGATTCAAACCCTAACACTAAATCGTCAATTTGAACACTAACGCAAAGCCTAACTACACTCGATTCTGATCCAAAATGCAATCCTGACCCTAAGCCTAAACCTAAACCTCGATTCTACCAACACAAAACTTAACCCTAATCCTAACCCTATCCCTTCCACTAGCCCTAAAAGCACTTTAACCCTAATCCTCACCCTAACGCTAACACTAAAACTGTGCTTGATTCTAACCCTAACACTCACCCTAAGCCTAACCCTAAGGCTAACCCTCGATTCTACGAAAGCTAACCCTAAACCTAACTCTAACCCTAGAACTATCCTTAAATGCTCTCGATTTTAACCCTGACCCTAAACCTAAGCCTAACCCTAACCCTAACCCTAAATGCAATGAATTCTAATCATAACTCTATCCCTAAATGTGCCTGATTCTAACGCTATAAATAAATCATCAATTTCAACACTAACCCTAAGCCCAAATGCTCTGAATTATGACCCAAAATGCTCTCCTGACCCTAAGCCTAAGCCAAAACCTCGATTCTACCAACACAAACCCTAACCCTAATCCTAACCCAACTCCTCCCCTACCCCTAAATGCACTCAAACCCTGACCCTAACCCCAACAATAACCCTAAAAATGCTCCTAACTCTAACCCTAATCCTAACCCTAACCCTCACCCTAACACTGACCCTCGATTCTACGAAAGCTAACCCTATACCTAACTCTAACCCTAACACTATCCTGAAATGCACTCGATTCTAACCCGCACCCTAAACATACACCTAACCCTATCCCTAATCCTAACCCTAAATGCACTGGATTCTAAACATAACTCTAACCCTAATGTGCTCGATTATAACCCTAACACTAAATCGTCAATCTCAACACTAAGCCTAACCCTAAATGCACTCGACTCTAACCCAAAAGGCAATCCTGACCCTAAGCCTAACCCTAAACCTCGATTTTACCAACACAAACCCTAACCTAATCCCAACCCTACTCCTATCCCTACCTCTATATGCACTCTAACCCCAACCCTGACCCAACCCCTAACACTAAAAATGCGCTTGATTCTATCCCTAACCCTAACCCTAACCCTAACCCTCAATTCTACGAAACCTAACCCTAAACCTAACTCTAACCCTAACACTATCCTTAAATGCTCTCGATTCTAATCCTGACCCTAATAACCCTAACCCTAACCCTAAGCTTAAATATAGTGGATTCTAACCATAACTCTAACCCTAATGTGCTCGGTTCTAAGTCTAACACTAAATTGTCAATCTCAACACTAACCCTAACTCTAAATGCACTCTGTTGTAACCCAAAAGGCAATCCTCACCCAACGCCTAACCCTAAACTTCGAATCTACCAACACAAACATTAAAACTAATCCTAACCCTACCCCTACCGCTACCCCTAAATGCACTCTAACCCTACCCCTACCCCTTACACTAACCCTAACCCTAACGAATTCTAACCAAAACTCTAACCCTAAAAGTGCTCGATTCTAACCCAAACACTAAATCGTCAATTTCAACACTATCCCTAACCCTAAATGCAATCGACTCTAACCCAAAAGCCATTCCTGACCCTAAGCCTAACCCTAAACCTCGATTCTACCAACACAAACCTTAACCCTAATCCTCACCCTACTCCTACCCCTACCCCTAAAGGCACTCTAAGCCGTACCCTAACGAACACCAGAACACTAAAAATGCACCTGATTCTAACCCTAACATTAAGCCTAAGCCTAACCCTTGATGCTACGAAGGCGAAGGGTAAACCTAAGTCTAACCCTAGCACTATCTTAAATGCTCTCCATTTTATCCCTGACCCTAAACCTAACCCTAACACTAACCTTAACCCTATCCCTAAATGCACTGACTTCTAAGCATAACTCTAACCCTAAATGTGCTCGATTCAAACCCTAACACTAAATCATCAATTTGAACACTAACGCAAAGCCTAACTACACTCGATTCTGATCCAAAATGCAATCCTGACCCTAAGCCTAAACCTAAACCTCGATTCTATCAACACTAACCTTAACCCTAATCCTAACCCTACCCCTTCCACTAGTCCTAAAAGCACTTTAACCCTAACCCTCACCCTAACGCTAACACTAAAACTGTGCTTGATTCTAACCCTAACACTCACCCTAAGCCTAACCCTAAGCCTAACCCTCGATTCTACGAAAGCTAACCCTAAACCTAACTCTAACCCTAGCACTATCCTTAATGCTCTCCATTCTAACCATGACCCTAAACCTAACCCTAACCCTAACCGTAACCCTAAATGCACTGAATTCTAATCATAACTCTATCCCTAAATGTGCCTGATTCGAACGCTATGACTAAATCATCAATTTCAACACTAACCCTAAGCCCAAATGCTCTGAATTATGACCCAAAATGCTCTCCTGACCCTAAGCCTAACCCAAAACCTCGATTCTACCAACACAAACCCTAACCCTAATCCTAACCGAACTCCTCCCCTACCCCTAAATGCACTCAAACCCTGACCCTAACCCCAACCCTAACCCTAAAAATGCTCCTGACTCTAACCCTAATCCTAACCCTAACCCTCACCCAAACACTGACCCTCGATTCTAAGAAAGCTAACCCTATACCTAACTCTAACCCTAACACTATCCTGAAATGCACTCGATTCTAACCCGCACCCTAAACATAAACCTAACCCTATCCGTAATCGTAACCCTAAATGCAGTGGATTCTAACCATAACTCTAACCCTAATGTGCTCGATTATAGCCCTAACACTAAATCGTCAATCTCAACACTAAGCCTAACCCTAAATGCACTCGACTATAACCCAAAAGGCAATCCTGACCCTAAGCCTAACCCTAAACCTCGATTCTACCAACACAAACCCTAACTCTAATCCCAACCCTACTCCTATCCCTACCTCTATATGCACTCTAACCCCAACCCTGACCCAACCCCTAACACTAAAAATGCGCTTGATTCTATCCCTAACCCTAACCCTAACCCTAACCCTCAATTCTACGAAAAATAACCCTAAACCTAACTCTAACCCTAACAGTGTCCTTAAATGCTCTCGATTCTAATCCTCACCATAATAACCCTAACCCTAACCCTAAGCTTAAATATAGTGGATTCTAACCATAACTCTAACCCTAATGTGCTCGATTCTAAGTCTAACACTAAATCGTCAATCTCAACACTAACCCTAACTCTAAATGCACTCAGTTGTAACCCAAAAGGCAATCCTCACCCTACGCCTAACCCTAAACTTCGATTCTACCAACACAAACCCTAACCCTAATCCTAACCCTACCCCTACCCCTACCCCTAAATGCACTCTAACCCTACCCCTACCCCTAACACTAACCCTAACCCTAACGAATTCTAACCAAACCTCTAACCCTAAATGTGCTCGATTCTAACCCAAACACTAAATCGTCAATTTCATCACTATCCCTAACCCTAAATGTACTCGACTCTAACCCAAAAGCCATTCCTGACCCTAAGCCTAACACTAAACCTCGATTCTACCAACACAAACCTTAACCCTAATTGTAACCCTACTCCTACGCCTACCCCTAAAGGCACTCTAAGCCATACCCTGATGAAAAGCAGACCACTAAAAGTGTGCCTGATTCTAACCCTAACCCTAACCCTGAGCCTAACCTTAAGCCTAACCGTCGATTCTACGAAAGCGAACGCTAAACCTCACTCTAACCCTAGCACTATCCTTAAATGCTCTCGATTTTAACCCTGACCCTCAACCTAACCCTAACCCTAACGCTAACCCTAAATGCACTGAATTCTAAGCATAACTCTAACCCTAAATGTGCTCGATTCAAACCCTAACACTAAATCGTCAATTTGAACACTAACCCAAAGCCTAAATACACTCGATTCTGATCCAAAATGCAATCCTGACCCTAAGCCTAAACCTAAACCTCGATTCTACCAACACAAAACTTAACCCTAATCCTAACCCTATCCCTTCCACTAGCCCTAAAAGCACTTTAACCCTAATCCTCACCCTAACGCTAACACTAAAACTGTGCTTGATTCTAACCCTAACCCTCACCCTAAGCCTAACCCTAAGCCTAACCCTCGATTCTACGAAAGCTAACTCTAAACCTAACTCTAACCCTAGCACTATCCTTAATGCTCTCGATTCTAACCCTGACCCTAAACCTAACCTTAACCCTAACCCTAACCCTAAATGCACTGAATTCTAATCATAAGTCTATCCCTAAATGTGTCTGATTCTAACGCTATAACTAAATCATCAATTTCAACACTAACCCTAAGCCCAAATGCTCTGAATTATGACCCAAAATGCTCTCCTGACCCTAAGCCTAAGCCAAAACCTCGATTCTACCAACACAAACCCTAACCCTAATCCTAACCCAACTCCTCCCCTACCCCAAAATGCACTCAAACCCTGACCCTAACCCCAACCCTAACCCTAAAAATGCTCCTGACTCTAACCCTAATCCTAACCCTAACCCTCACCCTAACACTGACCCTCGATTCTACGAAAGCTAACCTTATATCTAACTCTAACCCTAACACTATCCTGAAATGCACTCGATTCTAACCCGCACCCTAAACATACACCTAACCCTATCCCTAATCCTAACCCTAAATGCACTGGATTCTAAACATAACTCTAACCCTAATGTGCTCGATTATAACCCTAACACTAAATCGTCAATCTCAACACTAAGCCTAACCCTAAATGCACTCGACTCTAACCAAAAAGGCAATCCTGACCCTAACCCTAACCCTAAACCTCGATTTTACCAACACAAACCCTAACCTAATCCCAACCCTACTCCTATCCCTACCTCTATATGCACTCTAACCCCAACCCTGACCCAACCCCTAACACTAAAAATGCGCTTGATTCTATCCCTAACCCTAACCCTAACCCTAACCCTCAATTCTACGAAACCTAACCCTAAACCTAACTCTAACCCTAACGCTATCCTTAAATGCTCTCGATGCTAATCCTGACCCTAATGACCCTAACCCTAATCCTAAGCTAAAATATAGTGGATTCTAACCATAACTCTAACCCTAATGTGCTCGATTCTAAGTCTAACACTAAATCGTCAATCTCAACACTAACCCTAACTCTAAATGCACTCTGTTGTAACCCAAAAGGCAATCCTCACCCAACGCCTAACCCTAAACTTCGAATCTACCAACACAAACATTAAAACTAATCCTACCCCTGCCCCTACCGCTACCCCTAAATGCACTCTAACCCTACCCCTACCCCTTACACTAACCCTAACCCTAACGAATTCTAACCCAAACTCTAACCCTAAATGAGCTCGATTCTAACCCGAACACTAAATCGTCAATTTCAACACTATCCCTAACCCTAAATGCACTCGACTCTAACCCAAAAGCCATTCCTGACCCTAAGCCTAACCCTAAACCTCGATTCTACCAACACAAACCTTAACCCTAATCCTCACCCTACTCCTACCCCTACCCCCAAATGCACTCTAAGCCGTACCCTAACGAAAACTAGAACACTAAAAATGCACCTGATTCTAAGCATAACACAAAGCCTAAGCCTAACCTTAAGCCTAACCCTCGATGCTACTAAAGCGAACGCTAAACCTAAGTCTGACCCTAGCACTATCCTTAAATGCTCTCCATTTTAACCCTGACCCTAAACCTAACCCTAACACTAATCTTAACCCTATCCCTAAATGCGCTGAATTCTAAGCATAACTCTAACCCTAAATGTGCTCGATTCAAACCCTAACACTAAATCGTCAATTTGAACACTAACGCAAAGCCTAACTACACTCGATTCTGATCCAAAATGCAATCCTGACCCTAAGCCTAAACCTAAACCTCGATTCTACCAACACAAAACTTAACCCTAATCCTAACCCTATCCCTTCCACTAGCCCTAAAAGCACTTTAACCCTAATCCTCACCCTAACGCTAACACTAAAACTGTGCTTGATTCTAACCCTAACACTCACCCTAAGCCTAACCCTAAGGCTAACCCTCGATTCTACGAAAGCTAACCCTAAACCTAACTCTAACCCTAGAACTATCCTTAAATGCTCTCGATTTTAACCCTGACCCTAAACCTAAGCCTAACCCTAACCCTAACCCTAAATGCAATGAATTCTAATCATAACTCTATCCCTAAATGTGCCTGATTCTAACGCTATAAATAAATCATCAATTTCAACACTAACCCTAAGCCCAAATGCTCTGAATTATGACCCAAAATGCTCTCCTGACCCTAAGCCTAAGCCAAAACCTCGATTCTACCAACACAAACCCTAACCCTAATCCTAACCCAACTCCTCCCCTACCCCTAAATGCACTCAAACCCTGACCCTAACCCCAACAATAACCCTAAAAATGCTCCTAACTCTAACCCTAATCCTAACCCTAACCCTCACCCTAACACTGACCCTCGATTCTACGAAAGCTAACCCTATACCTAACTCTAACCCTAACACTATCCTGAAATGCACTCGATTCTAACCCGCACCCTAAACATACACCTAACCCTATCCCTAATCCTAACCCTAAATGCACTGGATTCTAAACATAACTCTAACCCTAATGTGCTCGATTATAACCCTAACACTAAATCGTCAATCTCAACACTAAGCCTAACCCTAAATGCACTCGACTCTAACCCAAAAGGCAATCCTGACCCTAAGCCTAACCCTAAACCTCGATTTTACCAACACAAACCCTAACCTAATCCCAACCCTACTCCTATCCCTACCTCTATATGCACTCTAACCCCAACCCTGACCCAACCCCTAACACTAAAAATGCGCTTGATTCTATCCCTAACCCTAACCCTAACCCTAACCCTCAATTCTACGAAACCTAACCCTAAACCTAACTCTAACCCTAACACTATCCTTAAATGCTCTCGATTCTAATCCTGACCCTAATAACCCTAACCCTAACCCTAAGCTTAAATATAGTGGATTCTAACCATAACTCTAACCCTAATGTGCTCGGTTCTAAGTCTAACACTAAATTGTCAATCTCAACACTAACCCTAACTCTAAATGCACTCTGTTGTAACCCAAAAGGCAATCCTCACCCAACGCCTAACCCTAAACTTCGAATCTACCAACACAAACATTAAAACTAATCCTAACCCTACCCCTACCGCTACCCCTAAATGCACTCTAACCCTACCCCTACCCCTTACACTAACCCTAACCCTAACGAATTCTAACCAAAACTCTAACCCTAAAAGTGCTCGATTCTAACCCAAACACTAAATCGTCAATTTCAACACTATCCCTAACCCTAAATGCAATCGACTCTAACCCAAAAGCCATTCCTGACCCTAAGCCTAACCCTAAACCTCGATTCTACCAACACAAACCTTAACCCTAATCCTCACCCTACTCCTACCCCTACCCCTAAAGGCACTCTAAGCCGTACCCTAACGAACACCAGAACACTAAAAATGCACCTGATTCTAACCCTAACATTAAGCCTAAGCCTAACCCTTGATGCTACGAAGGCGAAGGGTAAACCTAAGTCTAACCCTAGCACTATCTTAAATGCTCTCCATTTTATCCCTGACCCTAAACCTAACCCTAACACTAACCTTAACCCTATCCCTAAATGCACTGACTTCTAAGCATAACTCTAACCCTAAATGTGCTCGATTCAAACCCTAACACTAAATCATCAATTTGAACACTAACGCAAAGCCTAACTACACTCGATTCTGATCCAAAATGCAATCCTGACCCTAAGCCTAAACCTAAACCTCGATTCTATCAACACTAACCTTAACCCTAATCCTAACCCTACCCCTTCCACTAGTCCTAAAAGCACTTTAACCCTAACCCTCACCCTAACGCTAACACTAAAACTGTGCTTGATTCTAACCCTAACACTCACCCTAAGCCTAACCCTAAGCCTAACCCTCGATTCTACGAAAGCTAACCCTAAACCTAACTCTAACCCTAGCACTATCCTTAATGCTCTCCATTCTAACCATGACCCTAAACCTAACCCTAACCCTAACCGTAACCCTAAATGCACTGAATTCTAATCATAACTCTATCCCTAAATGTGCCTGATTCGAACGCTATGACTAAATCATCAATTTCAACACTAACCCTAAGCCCAATGCTCTGAATTATGACCCAAAATGCTCTCCTGACCCTAAGCCTAACCCAAAACCTCGATTCTACCAACACAAACCCTAACCCTAATCCTAACCCAACTCCTCCCCTACCCCTAAATGCACTCAAACCCTGACCCTAACCCCAACCCTAACCCTAAAAATGCTCCTGACTCTAACCCTAATCCTAACCCTAACCCTCACCCTAAACACTGACCCTCGATTCTACGAAAGCTAACCCTATACCTAACTCTAACCCTAACACTATCCTGAAATGCACTCGATTCTAACCCGCACCCTAAACATACACCTAACCCTATCCCTAATCCTAACCCTAAATGCACTGGATTCTAAACATAACTCTAACTCCTAAATGTGCTCGATTATAACCCTAACACTAAATCGTCAATCTCAACACTAAGCCTAACCCTAAATGCACTCGACTCTAACCCAAAAGGCAATCCTGACCCTAAGCCTAACCCTAAACCTCGATTTTACCAACACAAACCCTAACCTAAATCCCAACCCTACTCCTATCCCTACCTCTATATGCACTCTAACCCCAACCCTGACCCAACCCCCTAACACTAAAAATGCGCTTGATTCTATCCCTAACCCCTAACCCTAACCCTAACCCTCAATTCTACGAACCTAACCCTAAACCTAACTCTAACCCTAACACTATCCTTAAATGCTCTCGATTCTAATCCTGACCCTAATAACCCTAACCCTAACCCTAAGCTTAAATATAGTGGATTCTAACCATAACTCTAACCCTAATGTGCTCGGTTTCTAAGTCTAACACTAAATTGTCAATCTCAACACTAACTCTAAATGCACTCTGTTGTAACCCAAAAGGCAATCCTCACCCAACGCCTAACCCTAAACTTCGAATCTACCAACACAAACATTAAAACTAATCCTAACCCTACCCCTACCGCTACCCCTAAATGCACTCTAACCCTACCCCTACCCCTTACACTAACCCTAACCCTAACGAATTCTAACCAAAACTCTAACCCTAAAAGTGCTCGATTCTAACCCAAACACTAAATCGTCAATTTCAACACTATCCCTAACCCTAAATGCAATCGACTCTAACCCAAAAGCCATTCCTGACCCTAAGCCTAACCCTAAACCTCGATTCTACCAACACAAACCTTAACCCTAATCCTCACCCTACTCCTACCCCTACCCCTAAAGGCACTCTAAGCCGTACCCTAACGAACACCAGAACACTAAAAATGCACCTGATTCTAACCCTAACATTAAGCCTAAGCCTAACCCTTGATGCTACGAAGGCGAAGGGTAAACCTAAGTCTAACCCTAGCACTATCTTAAATGCTCTCCATTTTATCCCTGACCCTAAACCTAACCCTAACACTAACCTTAACCCTATCCCTAAATGCACTGACTTCTAAGCATAACTCTAACCCTAAATGTGCTCGATTCAAACCCTAACACTAAATCATCAATTTGAACACTAACGCAAAGCCTAACTACACTCGATTCTGATCCAAAATGCAATCCTGACCCTAAGCCTAAACCTAAACCTCGATTCTATCAACACTAACCTTAACCCTAATCCTAACCCTACCCCTTCCACTAGTCCTAAAAGCACTTTAACCCTAACCCTCACCCTAACGCTAACACTAAAACTGTGCTTGATTCTAACCCTAACACTCACCCTAAGCCTAACCCTAAGCCTAACCCTCGATTCTACGAAAGCTAACCCTAAACCTAACTCTAACCCTAGCACTATCCTTAATGCTCTCCATTCTAACCATGACCCTAAACCTAACCCTAACCCTAACCGTAACCCTAAATGCACTGAATTCTAATCATAACTCTATCCCTAAATGTGCCTGATTCGAACGCTATGACTAAATCATCAATTTCAACACTAACCCTAAGCCCAAATGCTCTGAATTATGACCCAAAATGCTCTCCTGACCCTAAGCCTAACCCAAAACCTCGATTCTACCAACACAAACCCTAACCCTAATCCTAACCGAACTCCTCCCCTACCCCTAAATGCACTCAAACCCTGACCCTAACCCCAACCCTAACCCTAAAAATGCTCCTGACTCTAACCCTAATCCTAACCCTAACCCTCACCCAAACACTGACCCTCGATTCTAAGAAAGCTAACCCTATACCTAACTCTAACCCTAACACTATCCTGAAATGCACTCGATTCTAACCCGCACCCTAAACATAAACCTAACCCTATCCGTAATCGTAACCCTAAATGCAGTGGATTCTAACCATAACTCTAACCCTAATGTGCTCGATTATAGCCCTAACACTAAATCGTCAATCTCAACACTAAGCCTAACCCTAAATGCACTCGACTATAACCCAAAAGGCAATCCTGACCCTAAGCCTAACCCTAAACCTCGATTCTACCAACACAAACCCTAACTCTAATCCCAACCCTACTCCTATCCCTACCTCTATATGCACTCTAACCCCAACCCTGACCCAACCCCTAACACTAAAAATGCGCTTGATTCTATCCCTAACCCTAACCCTAACCCTAACCCTCAATTCTACGAAAAATAACCCTAAACCTAACTC